>NC_059073.1:299493915-299561447 GCF_020497125.1 Mauremys mutica
GTGGGGGGGCAGTGGGGGAGGCACCAGTTGCCACCCAGCTCTCTGCATCTGGCAGGGGGCTCTTGTGTTTTTATTTTATGTACAACATAAATATGTATAATGAATTTAAAAGTATGTAATTAGTAATTTGATATGTCGGGTGGCACCTTTTTTTTTATGTGTTTGCTCCCCCTGATGTTAGAACCTGGCTATGCCCCTGTACCCAGGATCTCCTTTAATGTCAACAACATCAGGCACACAGGTGAGTGGTGCCTGCTCCTGAGTAACCCAGGGAGGAAAGGGAGAGTTACACATGCTTCCACCGGGAGAACAGACTTCCGGTCCCTTGCACTATCTGGACTATTTAGAATATCATCGGCTTCAGTTACCTCTTTATTAGCACCTCACACTGGGCAATGCAGATAATCTAGTCGGGGGGAGGGGAGGGGCTCAGTTTTGGAGCCCAGCACCAAATACTGGGCTCTGTCTCCCTTTAATGGAATGGGCAGGGACAGCAGAGCTCTTGTGGAGACTGTTGGGTGGGGAAAAGTGTGGAGTAAAGGGAGCCACAAAGGTTATGAGCCAGCACCTTGTGGGTGTCATTTACACCTGTGGAAAATGAGTTAAAACACTACTGTCCCATGACATTTCTGAGGTTGCCTAGTGAGCAAAATTATCTGCCAGATCTTAAACAGACTGAGGTGTGATTCTGTGGTGAACACTCACATTCTTTAGTCAAATCGGTACAGTATTTATATTCTCAGTGCTGAAGAGTAAAAGGTAACTTCTTTGGCTAGTCGTTATCCCAATTCTAGAGCTGTGGTACTCAAGTAATAGATAAAGGAAGAAGACGACTTTACCATTTTTAACTGTGAAGATAAAGCGCTCATTTATGAAGTGGCACTGAAAGAAAAACCTCAATTGCGAAGGTAAGTATAGATGGTGGGGGGCACAAAAAATTACAGCCAGCTTTCTAATAATTAATGTATTCTCCTCAGTGTCAATAGTGTCAGTGGCACAATGTATCCAAAGCATCAGAAAAGGAGCAGGAGTTAGAATATTTTGCGAAGTTAAAATTACGAACATAAAATGATACCCCATTATGGCTAAGAGAAAACTCACAGATACTGTTTGATTGCACAGGTAGCTGGATGCCTTATGTGGCGTTTTCTACCCGGTTTTAGCAATGTGGGAGGCAATGTGGAATCGATGGACAAGTGGCTGGATCTGCTGTGGCAAATGCTATGATAGTACTTGGATCAATGTTGTGCTTAATTTATTCAGTGCAATGGCTACTTCATGTGATTTCGTGCATGCTGGTGAAGAGAGTGAGTAAGCGTGTATCTACACATATTAAACAAAAAGGGATTCTTAACTTGGGTTAGCTAATTCACATTAGCTAATTTGGGTTCAAACAGCAGTGAATACTGGCAACTGCAGCTCACATTAAAATGTATGAGGGAGCCTACACTCGAACTTGAGCTGCTAACACAAGTTGCTGTGTCTTCTCAGCTGTTTTAGTCCAGGTGAGCTAACCCAAGCAAAGAACACAACACACCTTTTATTCGCCATACCCTAGAACTGAATGTATGAGTGGCTTGGCTAATCTTTAATAAGAATTGTCTTTAACTGAAGATAGTGCTGCTGGTATGCAAGAAAGGACATCCAATCTCTCACAATATTCTTTAGAAGTTTCTCACCGGTGCTGATGGGTGTTTGTTAGCATTTTAGCACTTTCTCCATTGGATGCCTGAGGACTCCTTGTGTAAACCCCTCTGCACTTGGATGTGACTTCTGTGCAGCCAATCTACAGTAAAGTGTTGGTGTAATATGGGACTTTTTGATCAAAATTTTCAAAAGCATCTGCTAATTTTATGTGCCTCCCTTTTGAGATGTCCTGTGAAAGGGACGCAACCCCTCTGCTCCTGTCCTCTCCTACTGGCTCTAACACCTCTGGTTTGTAAACACCACCCTTTACAGTCCCATGTAGCAATTGTCTTTACAGTGACAGACCAGCATCAGGACCCCTTGCCATAGAGGAGAGAGATCTCTCCACTAAGGGATTTCCTTCTACCTTGGTCTTGCTAGCATTTCCTCCCCCCCACCCCGCACTTCCTTCTTGTGTGCCTTTCTACTCTTCTAGTTAATGGGTTAACTAGCTCCTTAACTCTCCCCAGCACAGACTGATCTTGTGATTAGCCCGAGCTTCCCTCAATCAGGCCCTTCTCCAAGGAAATTAGGTGGACTTGCAGTAACCAGAGTCCTGGTTCAGCTGCTGGTTCTCACACTGTCCCACACCTCCCCACCTTGTCTGGCAGAAAAGTTCCTCCTTCCCTGGGTTCTTACTACTTTACTGGATGTGATGCTCTTCTGGTGTTGTTCTTTGCCCCCAGGGTGCTCTTCCAAGGTCCCCTGATGGGGTTTGCTCATTCTCCACCAGCAAAAAACACAGTTGGTTTTCTGTCTCAGCTCATAGATCTTCATGTCAGGGGCAACCCAGTGGGATACTCTTCCCACTCTTGCCCTCTTTGTTTTGTGGCAGGGTTGTTGGCACCCCTACCCTCCTGGTTACCCAGGGTCTCCAGTTCCCCCAGACCTCCAAACTGCTCCTACTGTCCCTCCTCCCATCATTCAGATGGCGTGGTTCCAGTGATCGCCCAACCCCCACCTGTGAACTCTGGTTATCCTTATCATGCAAGGCTAATTCTATCCTCTCTTCTTTCTCCCCTGCTTTCTCTAGGGGTCCTCCCGTCCCTTTCTACCTGGCTTTTGTTTCGCTAATGTTTTTCCACACCCCATTCCCCCATGTCTAGCTTTGCATTCCCCTTCCCCAATGGTTTTATTTTTTTTCCAACGGCGTCCCTGAATCCCCATCTAATTCCCTAATGGGAAGGGGCTCCAGTCAGTGCCTAGTGAAATAGGGTGGGATATGGTCACCACCACCCCAACCCCTTTCCATCTAAACTTCCCCTGAACTTTCAGAGGTACCTCGGCCATGGGGCAGAGTTTCTTATCTCCATGGAAGCATTTGAGCCACAGCCTTTCCCCCAGGAGCATCCAGTGGGGCTTCACCGGTCCCTCTTAATTAATGAGCAGGCTGAGGCAACGTCAACTAGACCCCTTTGACAGCTCCTCCGCAGCATTACAGAAATCGTGGGTAGTTTCTTTCCCCTTCAATGTCCAAAATTCCTGGCCCAATTGCAGAACTCTGCAAACCCACATTCCATAGGTGGGCAGCCCCTTTTTATGTGTCCTTGTCACCTGTACTGAAAACACATGATACCCTGAGAGCCAGCTGGAGTCATCCTAGGTTCTGCCCTCTTCTTCTCTGCCACTTTTCCAGCCCACCAAATCTAGGATGGCCACCTTAACCACATCATAATCCTGTGCCTGCTCGTCATTTAGAGCCAGGTCAGTCACCTGAGCGTCCCCTGTCAAATAGGGTGTAGCCATAGGGCCCAGGTTCCCTTCTCCCAATCTGCGCTCATAGCTACTCTTTCAAAAGTGACCAAACACGCATTGGAGTCATCTGCAGGCTCATCTTACAGAGGCCTAGCGCCTCTGCCCAGCTGCTGTTCCCTGCCACAGGATTCATCACACCTGGGAGTAGCTGCTGCTGTATATCAGCTTGCAGTGACAATGCTGGTTCTCAGTGTTCTGTCCCACACCCAAGTTCAAGGTCACTCAAACCTGATCCTCAATGGTGATCCTCACTGCTGGGCCTGACAGGTGCTCAGCTAATCTGACAATCAGGCCCTAATAGTCTTCCTGACTTCAGCTCCCTGAAATTGTAACCCTAATGAGGGACAAGGGCAGGAATTCTAGAGCACTCCCACATAAATGGAAAATTGATGCCTCCATAGGTGAGGTCCTTAACATTCGATCTACCCTGACATTATAGTGCATCTCTTGACATTCGGACCTTCACCTAGTTACCCAAGTTAGATATGATGAAGATTAATGAAAAACTTATTTCTAGGGCTCTCAAGCGATTTAAAAAATCAATGGTGATTAATTGCGTTGTTAAACAATAATGGAATACCATTTATTTGAATATTTTGGATATTTTCTACATTTTCAAATATATTGATTTCAATTAAAACACAGAATACAAAGTGTACAGTGCTCACTTCATATTTATTTTTATTACAAATATTTGCACTGTAGAAAACAAAAGAAATAATATTTTTCAATTCACCTTATACAAGTACTGTAGTGCAATCTCTATCATGAAAGTTGAATTTACAAATGTAGAATTATGTACAAAAAATAACTGCATTGAAAAATAAAACAATGTAAAACTTTAGAGCCTACAAGTCCAATCAGTCCTACTTTAGCCAATCACTCAGACAAACAAACTTGGTTACAATTTGCAGGAAATATTGCTGCCTGCTTCTTGTTCACAATGTCACCTGAAAGTGAGAACATGTGTTTGCATGGCACTGTTGTAGCTGGCGTTGCAAGATATTTACATCCCAGATGTGCTAAAGATTCATGTTCCTTCATCTTCAACCACCATTCCATAGGACATGCGTCCATGCTGAGGATGGGTTCTACTTGATAACAATCCTGCTTGATAACAATCCAAAGCAGAGTGGACTGACGTATGTTCATTTTCAACATCTGATTCAGATGCCACCAGCAGAAGGTTGATTTTCTTTTTTGGTGGTCAGGTTCTGAAGTTTCCACATCTGAGTGTTGCCCTTCTAAGACTTCTGAAAGCATGCTCCATGCCTCATCCCTCTCAGATTTTAGAAGGCACTTCAGATTCTTAAACCTTGGGTTGAGTGCTCTAGATATTTTTAGATATCTCACATTGGTATCTTTGTGTTTTATCAAATCTGCTGTGAAAGTGTTTTTAAAACAAACATATGCTGGGCCATCATCCAAGACTGCTATAACATGAAATATGTCAGAATGCAGGTAAAACAGAGCCGAAGACACACAGTTCTCCCCCAAGGAGTTCAGTCACAAATTTAATTAATGCATTGTTTTTTAACGAACATCATCGGCATGGAAGCATATCCTGTGGAATGGTGGCTGAAGCATGAATGGGCATATGAATGTTTAGCATATCTTGCAATGCCAGCTACAAAAGTGCCATGCAAACACCTGTTCTCACTTTCAGGTGACATTGTAAATAAGAAGCAGACAACAGCATCTCCTGTAAATGTAAACAAACTTGTTTGTCTGAGCGATTGGCTGAACAAGAAGTAGGACTGAGTGGACTTGTAGGCTCTAAAGTTTTAATTGTTTTGTTTTTCAATGCAGTTATTTTTTGTACATAATTCTACATTTGTAAGTTCAACTTTCATGATAAAGAGATTGCACTACAGTATTTGTATGAGGTGAATTGAAAAATACTATATATTTTGTTTATTATTTTTACAGTTCAAATATTTGTAATCAAAATAATACAAAGTGAGCACTGTACACTTTGTATTCTGTGTTGTAATAGAAATCAATATATTTGAAGATGTAGAAAAACATCCAAAAATATTTAATAAATTTCAATTGATATTCTATTGTTTAACAGCATGATTCATTGCGATTAATTTTTTAAATCACAATTAATTTTTTTAGTTAATCATGTGAGTTAACTGTGATCAATTGACAGCCCTACT
The DNA here is from genome assembly GCF_020497125.1 of Mauremys mutica. Taxonomy (NCBI): domain Eukaryota; kingdom Metazoa; phylum Chordata; order Testudines; family Geoemydidae; genus Mauremys; species Mauremys mutica. Next base: position 299,499,519 of record NC_059073.1, read on the forward strand.
TATTTCATCATGTAAAAAAGTTCTACCAACCCCAAGGATCAGACACATTATCTCCCAGGTTAATAAATATTCCAGATCTTTCCCAAATACACGCTTACAGCCAATTCTTATTAACTACACTAAAATTTATTTAAAAAGAAAAGAGAGAGAGTATGGTTAAAAGATCAATATATGTACAGACATGAGTTCAATACTTGAGGTTCAGACTCATAGCAGAGATGGTAAGCTTTATAGTTGCAAAGAGTTCTTTTAGATGTTAGTCCAATGCCCAATATTATATTCAGGGTGGACCAGTCAGCACTGGGATATCAATCTTGTGGCTTAAGCTTCCTCTGCATTAAAGCATCAAGGAGATCTGAGATGACAGGATCAGGACTCAAAGGTGTTTTTATGCAGTGTTCTAGCATCCACTTGACCATACAGTCCTGGGCAAACAATTGGTTTTTGATATAACCTTCTGCTTCCTTAACATCGCCAGCAATTAGTTACACAAATGAACATAGGACAATTTATTCATTAGGCAGTATATCACAAACTTCAAAAAGACATAGTGACAATATTTCACCCAAGATTTATCTAAATGTTCATATTCCCTTTTGATCTCTGAATCCATAGCTATAGTGACAGGAACTGTCTGTTTCCATGGCTAACATTTATGAGTACACATATACAATTAGTATCACCCCTAACTTTAACAATATAGGTTTGCATTTCAAAGTTCTAACCTATCTAGCATCAAATGGCCTTAATGACCATTTCTAACATGTCTCCACAGGCTGACTCTGTGTTAATTAGCCTGCAGGATGCTTAACCCTTTCTGGCCATGTGTTACACTCTTTATAAGATTTGTTGCCAGTATATAACAGTGGTAGAAATGATTTGCATGATTACATTTTAATTAGATAATGTCACAGGTCGAAGTGTTCCTTTACCTGAACAGGCTAGACTATCCTCAGAACCAAATTCTACCCCTTATAGCCTGTGCAACCCTATTGACTTCAGTGGGGTTGTGTGGGGTATCGGGGCAGAATTGTGCCTAGATACTTACTAAAAAACAGGATTGTTGGATTGTATTAAATTCTGTGCTCCTAAACAGGTCACCTCATGATGAATAATTCAACTGAGTCGAATCTTCTCTCTACTCTTGATGATGATTATTATTATCCTGAGTTTGGCTCCGTCTGCAGCACAGAGAATATCAAGATCTTTGGATCAGTATTTTTTCTAGTCCTTTACTGTGTGGTGTTCGTGTTCGGCTTGGTGGGAAACAGCTTGGTCATTTGCGTTCTGATAGTTTGCAAGAAACTGACCAGCATGACTGATGTGTATTTGCTGAACCTCGCCATCTCTGACCTGCTTTTTGTTTTCTCCCTCCCCTTCCTGGCTCATTATGCTTCAGACCAATGGACTTTTGGAAATGCAATGTGTAAAACAATATGTGGAGTTTACTACATTGGCTTCTACAGCAGCATATTCTTCATAACCCTCATGAGCATAGATAGGTACTTAGCCATCGTCCATGCTGTGTACGCTCTGAAAGTTCGAACAACCATGCTCAGCACTGTTATAAGCCTCGCCATTTGGTCAGTGGCCATTTTAGCTTCAATACCAAATATCTTTTTTATCCAAGAATTTAATGAAGAGGGCAGTGTGAAGTGTGCTCCTTATTACCAAGATAATAGGACTACTTGGAAACTTTTAACCAATTCTAAAGTCAATGTTTTGGGCCTCTTGATCCCGCTTGGCATTCTCATTTTCTGCTACTCCCACATCTTGAAAAATCTGCAGAGATGCATGAACCGAAACAAGTATAAAGCGATGAAGCTGGTTTTTGTTGTTGTAGTTGTGTTTTTCCTCTTCTGGGCACCCTTCAACATTGCGCTTTTTATGGACTCTTTGCGAAGCCTGCACATCATAGATGACTGTGGGACGAGCAAAAGCCTAGACCTGGCCCTTCAAGTGACTGAAATCATCTCCTTCATCCACTGCTGCCTGAACCCAGTGATCTACGCTTTTGTGGGTGAAAAGTTTAAGAAATACCTTCATGAAATATTCAGAAAACATGCAAGATTCTTATTGATTTGCAAAGACCACAGTGTCTTTCAGAATCACTATAGCATCTCTTCTATGCGCACCCAGTCCTCGCATTCTTCTGTTATTGACCCTGTCATATAAAATAGAATGGGCCAAATACAACCATTCAAGGATGTATTTAGTGTGATATAAGTATCAGTGACTTTGAAAGAAAATACTCCAGGAAGCTCAGTAAATACATTACTTCACATTGTAGTTGGGAGGACTTACCTTTCAATTAAAGCTCTCTCTTACCCTAGTAATGACTGGTATAAAAGCTCAGACAATGTTATAATTTTGGTGTCCTTAAATGTATTAATTTGAGCTTCATATGTATAATATGCTACCTTACAAGGAGAACCAGGCTGTTATCAATATTATTTTTTTTAAGCCTACACGTCACTCAAGTGCTCAGGGACCTATGGACATGTATAAGACATGTAACTATCAACCTAATTTATGAGCTTGGTTTTATAGAATAATTCCAATTATCCAAATTCCATTTATCCAGAAATCCTAATTACCCAAATCTACAGTGTGTCCAGCCTTATGTTAGTTCATCACACACACAACTTCTCAATTAGCCTGTTTGCACCTGTAAGCTCTAATCAACAGCTTTATACTTTGTATAGCGGATCTCAAGAAAGTTATTTTTGTACTCTTTTTTTTAATAAAGTACTAAGCTAACATCACCATTACTCCCTCTGTTCTCTGTATTTCTATAACAGTGATACTGCACCTCAAAATAGCACTTCCATTTATCCAAAAACCTGGTTAGTCAAAAGATTGAGACGTTCCCCAAACCTATGGGATTTAACAGTAATGTATGTTGTCACTGGTGGTTTAAAAAAAAAAGTTTCCTGATGTATACTGCTTTTTTTCTGGTTGAGTTTAATAGCCCTCATTTTTAAACATGTACAATAGAAACGGAGAGTTACAAACAACAAGGTTATGAACTGACTGATCAACCATACACCTCATTTGTAGTAGAAGTACACAATAAGGCAGAAGAAGAGACAAACAAAAAGCAAATACAGCACAGTACTGTATGAAATGTAAACAAGTATAAAAAAAAAAAGGAAAGTTCATAAAAAAAAATTGACAAGGCAAGGAAAATGTTTCTGTGCTTGTTTCATTTAAATTAAGGTGGTTAATAGCAGAGTTTTTCTTCTGCATAGTAAAGTTTCAAAGCTGTATTAGGTCAATGTTCAGTTGTAATCTTTTGAAAGAACAACCATAATGTTTTGTTCAGAGTTCCGAGCACTTCAGAGTTCCGAACAACCTCCATTCCCGAGGTGTTTGTAACTCTGAGGTTCTACTGTATTTGATAGTAAATACTTGCTATAAACATTAGGGTAATGGAAGTATGCTTAATCCTGAGATTAATTATTACATGTGAATAGTTTAATTTACATCAAGACAACTTGTATGAGTAAAGGTTTCCAGGAATTTGCTCTAAAGGAGAAGACAAGGAGGATTATATCTAAAGGTATGTCTTCACAACAAAGAAAACACATGGCTGGGACTGGGGCTCCCAGAGCTCAGGCTGTGGGGCAGTGTCATTGCTGAATAGATTTCTGGGCTTGCACTAGAGCCTGAGCTCAAGGACCATCCCATCCTGCAGGGTCCTAGAGCCTGCGCTCCAGCCTGAGCCTAAAAGTCTATACAGCAATGAAACAGCCCTTCAACCCAAGCTCTGTGAGCCTGAGTCAGCTAGCACAGGCCAGCCGCAAATGTCTATTGCTGTGTGGCCATATCCTAAGGCTCTAAAGCCTTAAAGATGGTACATATGGCTGGTAGTGGTAGAATCAGCATTTCAATGGCATACTGAACATTCAGCACACACTGTATATCAGTGATACTAAACCTTTAAAAAAGGAAGAGCTACTTTATTTCTTTTTCTATTTTGGTTCATCTCTGTCATCTCCTCTACTGTCTTTCTATTCTCTTTCCTTTCCCAGTTTATTAAAAAAATAAACTGTGTACTTTTAATGCCTTTCTATTTTTTCCTCATTTTTTGCTCCCTCTTCCCCATAGATCAGAAGGCACCTCAGGTTGGTGGAATATACATTGGTGGCTCTTTGGTTTATTACAACCAGCAATACCTTGTACAGAAAACAAAACATGGATCAAATTTGTCTCTGAAATAACCCTTGGGCACTCAGTGTTACACAAAGATTAATTTGGTTTAATAATTCAAAATTAGAAGCCATATTTTTCATTTTAAAATATGCTTGCATTTCTTTCTCCGTGACAGAAGAAAACAGAGTAGGGACCCCAACAGGAAACCGTAGCTAGCTAGATAGATGAGTTAGATCATTGGAACGGTCAGTCTTAGGGAGAGACTCAAACATTTTAACATTTGGGTGTTTTCTTCAGCAACAAGTTATCTGTTTTCTTCATAATTTTTATGTGAATTGCACAAAATGCAAACAGTGAATACCAATAAAATAAATACAGATAATAATGTTTAAAAAGTAAAGTTTAATATGATAATATACTACTATGTCCCCCACTTTTTAAAAAAGATTGTGACCAAAATTGAGCACATTTCCTTATGATGAGAGTATGACATTATATAATTTATATATTATTTCCATATTACCTAATCTCAACGTCTTAATACTAATATATTATGATATAAAACTTACTGAGGACAGTGCAAAATTCAGGAGAACTAGAGCCCTGCAAATCCACGGATATCCCCTTTATATCCGAGGATGCAGTTGTATTATCCACCATGTTTGCCAATCAGATGCTGATACAATGAGATTCCTGTGTGTACTTCCAAGAGACACAAAGCCCCCATCCTCAAAGAGAGAGAAGTGTCACATAGACCATCTCACAGCAAAGTCCACCCCCTCCCCATAGAAACAGACAAAATATTTCCTCCCCATCTCCTGCCCTGCCCCTAGGGTGACCAGATGTCCCGATTTTATAGGGACAGTCCCGATTTTGAGGGCTTTTTCTTATATAGGCACCTATTACTCGCTACCCCCTGTCCTGATTTATTACACTTACTATCTGGTCACCCTACCTGCCCCGTATACAGAGAAAGGAGAAGTGATACAGATCAAGACAAGCAGCAAAATCCCTCATGCTCCTATTGGTGATCACTGCTCCAAGGCAGAGGGCAGAAGCAGCACACGGCAGTACGGGGAGAGACAGCTGAACTGCCTGGCAATTGATAGCCTGCTGGGCAGCTCTGCACAGGGAACTTAGGGGAACTGATTGAGGAGCTGCCGGTCCACCCTACTTCCAAGCCCCCACCAGCTAGCTCCAACAGGCTGCTCTTCCTGCAAGCAGTGGACAAAGCAGGCGGCTGCCAAATAACATTATAGGGGAGAATTGCGCAACTTTAAACGAGCATGTTCTCTAATAGATCAGTGACGTAACAACGAAACAATGCAACAACATTAACCAGGAGGACGTTAAGTGAAGAGTTACTGTACAATATATTTAACATAGAAATTATATTAAAGAGAAGATAAATATAACATAACAGGGTAAAACACTATTCTCAGGATCACCAGTGACCCTACTTATAATTTCCCCAGTCACGTGACCTAATATAGCAAATGTAAAATTAGTGTCCCATTGGTATGTGTACTTTCTAGGGTGCCTGGCTGACCTGTGACCACGATATCGTCTGTGCAGCAGTAGACTCACAAGTGGGATAAGGTGGTAAATCCTTCCACAAATTTAGTAGGGCACCAGCTAATAAAATCCCCAAACCGTTACCCTCTGGCTTGAGAACAAAGTTCAGGATGTGAGGGGTCTTCCAAACAATTTTCCTGACTAGCTAACTAAAAGATGGTGACTCACAACTCTGTAATGGATCTTCAGGTTCAGAGATGGCTCTGGGCTCCTCAGTCACTGCAGAGGGCTGACGATTGCTGCTGGCAGGTGTCCTCTTCATGCAGGAGTCAGGCTGCTTCTGGTGCCAGAATTTCCCCTCACCACCAACGGGTGCGGGGCTCAAGGTGCAGCTTACAAATCTATACTAAACTCCTAATCTCCCACCCCAGTGCTCAGACCCACTCACAGCAGGTGGGCAGCCCTGGACTAGCAGCCAGAGCAGTGGTGCCATGTGGTGACTGATCTCACCTAGAGAGCTGGAAGCTTAACTCAGTCTGGCTGGGGGAAATTTTCCCAACAAAGCTCTACACAGTGAGAGTCACCTTGGAGCAGGAAAGGCTCAAGCTGAGGGATCTTGCTGTTGAGTCCCCAGAGGCCAGTTCTCCGGGGGAGCCCTGCATGCAGGCCTGGGACTCACCAGCGCCCCACACAGCAAGTCCTGCCCTTGCCCTGGCTGGCTCCAGACTGGCTTCTCCCACCCCTGAGCCCCCAGGGAAGGGCTTCTCACTCCCTATTGGTCAGGCTGGCTCTTCTTCCTGGGCTTTCACTTGTCAATCATTTGAGTCTGCCCCTTCCTCTGAGCAGGCACACCAGCCATCTTTCCCCAAACCAAGAGGGACCCATGTTGTTCTAAATAGTGGCTCTCCTCTCTCCCTCTTGGCTGCTGAGCAGACTCTGAGTCTGCCCTTGGGTCCCACTTCCTCCAGGACAGTGTGCCTCTCCCTGAGCTACCAGCACACAGAGCCCCAGGAATCTAGGTAAGCTCCTTGGGATTTCTACAGCATGGCGGCAGTCCCAGCCATGGTGAGTACAGCCTTGGACATTGGGGGGATTGGCGATATGAGGAGGGATAGCTCACAGGCATGAGTTTATGTGTATAGGGCGACTGAACTGAATACTGGCACTGTTTTCCACAGTCGGTGGTGTTTTTAGCTGATATCTCACTCCTGAGGGTAATAGAGGCTGAAAGTGAACAGCTCCAGCAGGTGTCAGGGTGCCACCAGGACTGTATGATACTTACCTGTGTGTGCTGCAGTGGTAATTGCTGAGTGGGGTGAGAAAGTGTCCTACGGCAATGGAAGAAATAAGACAGCCACCCTCCCCCACAAACCTTCAGCAGAGAATTGCAGGGTACCTGCAGGAAAGTTTCATCAGGATATCGATTCATGGGACATCCCAGTGCATGTAAACAAACAGTTTACAAAAAAACAGGGGCCACCTCTGCTTAACTCTACAGGGGAATGAAAAGCAAATAGGACTGCTACCTCTGTTGGTTATTTAACTACCTCTTCTAGCACAAGTTAAAAAGAGTACATGAACAGATGTGTCCTGCTACTTTGGGGGTTCCAGTCCTGTAATTTCAAAACAAACAGCATACTTGCCAGAGGTTCCTTCCCCTGCATCAAGGTCCTCCATGCTCAGCTGTAGGGACTGGCTGGATTGTGCAGGACTCAAAAACATGTCCTGGCTCACTGAGCTGCTGGATCCCCCAGTCACCTGTCTCCCATAATCCTGCTCCTCTTCCTTGTCCACATGCTTGCTGTTCACAGTGGTGGCCTGTGATGACACTGGCTCCTCCAAAGTAACCACAGGCCTCTTGGGGGTAGTGTGGGGTCTCTGCTGAGGATGACATGTAGCTCTTTGTGAAAGCAGCATGTCTGCAGCTCCACACAAGAGTGATTGTCGGCCTCTCTTGCCTTCTGGGACGCTTGTCGCAGCTCCTTGGCTTTCATGTGGCACTGCTGCAGGTCTGTCTTGTAGTTCTTCTCCTCCATGCCCTGGGCAATCTGCTCATAGATGTTGATGTTTCTGTGTCCGGATCGGAGCTGTGCCTGCACAGCCTCTTCTCCCCGCAGACCCAGGAGATCCAACACCTCCTGTGTACACCAGGCAGGAGTGTATCTGCAGTGTGGGGCAGGCATGGTCAGCTGGGCAGTTGTTAGCTGTGCTTGAGAGTTGCTAGGTGAGCTAGACAACCAGGAAACGGAATTTCAAAAATTCAGGGGACTTTAAAGGGGACTGGGGAGGGGCAGTTTCATGTGTTCCTGGCCGCTGGCAGCGGAGTTCAAAACAGTGGCCAGAGCGGTCAAGAAGGGGCATTTTGGAACACCTCCTGTCATGCAGTTATAGATCACAATATTTAAAGCAAACATTTACACCACAAACAAGTAATAAGCTAGCTAACTATAGGCTCCCAAGTTGTAGTCATTTTATCCAACATAGCACTCACTTGGGTTAACAAAATCCACTGACATGATCATTTCAGTTTTCAGTTTCCATGTGGCCTTTCTTAAAACAACCAACCACCCAAAAAAGCAAAGACAATTCCAGACAAAAATAACAAAACATTAAAGTGCCAAATTCTCCCTGGTGCAAATTGGCATCGCTCCATTGATTACATCAGCAAAGAATATGGTCCCAAATCCATTAAGTCAAAACAACTTTATTAGAATGCTGTGGTTATGAAAAAAAAATGAAAGTGAGGAAATTCATAATTAAGGTTCTTCAACCAACTGTACTTTGATGCTAATTGTTATTTGTAATATCTATTGTAAATAGTTAATGTTTTCTGATCTATTTTTCATCTAGCTGGGATATATTAATGGAAAAAAGCTGCCTTATTTTGTTGTGGAGTTGGCTTATGTTGTTGGAGTTATTGGAAGTTTACGTAGTCTCACTGGAGTTCATGCCTACACTGCATCTGATAATATCTCTTAAATGTTCTTTTGTGGAGTTTCAAATACTAAAGGATTGTTATTCACTCTGAGAAAATTGTCCGAGGAGTCTCTCAAATGTGCACAGTAATAGTATTCCTCACCACCACCTCACAATAAACAGGAGACTCAGACAAAGTTACAGAAAAGAAAATGTCTAGAGAAAAATTGCTTGGTTCCTACTAGCTGAAGCCTCTGCTATCCGATCCCCATAGCTGTATGCAATTCAGCTGTACTGATTTTATAAAAAGAATTTCTATCAGTGCTTCTTGAGAAAAGGTCATTCAAAATGGACCATTTGTGGGCCTTTATGTTGTGCTGATAACTTCTGTTAGTCACTCAGATCCCTGGTGAGAGGGGGTGTGAGTATTTAGATAGAAAATGTGAAATGATCATGAGGGTTGAATGTTTGTTTTGGGCTTTCTTAAAAATCATGGGCTGCTGGAGATCTGAGCCTCAGCCGCCTCCAGTTACTGGAACCAGAGCTTTTGCTAACCCATAAGTTCCTTTTCTTAGCAACAGGCATAATTACCCATCATGCCCACCGAGGGCCAGGGCAAATGGCAATAATATTGATTTTTCTCTTTCACACACCCCAGTCACAGTTTGGGCCTTGTTCAGAGGCATCCACCTTCACAGCCTTAGAGAAACCATGGGTAGTTTCTTTCCCCTTCCGTGTCCAAAACTCCTGGCCCAGTTGCGGAACTCTGCAAACCCACATTCCATAGGTGCGCAGCCCCTTTTTATGTGTCCTTGTCACCCGTACTGATAATACATGATACCCTGACAGCCAGCTGGATTCACCCTAGGTTTCGCCCTCTTCTTCTCTGCCACCTTTCCAGCCGCAGTTCTCTGACTCTCCTCCCCAGAGTCAGTCCCTTGAACTGTGGCCCCTCTTTACTGGCAATGTCCGCCTCAATGAATTCTTCTGGGAGCTTGACTGCAGCATCTAGGGTGACTGTCTGATGCCTCCTGACCCACCCCTGAGTGTTCTCAGGGATGGGCTGCAGGAGCTGTTCTAAAATCATTGCATCCATAATCTCACCCACCGTCGGAGCATCTGGCCTCAGTCAGCAGGTAGCCTAGTCCATCAGTTTCTGGGCAAATGCCCTGGGCTGTAAATCCCCCATTCCGCCCGCCTGCCAGTCCATCTAGTGGCCCAAACATTTTTTGCTGATACATTTCAGGGGATAAGCCCACCCGATCTAGGATGGTCACCTTAATCACATCATAATCCTGTGCCTGCTCGTCATTTAGAGCCAGGTCAGTCACCTGAGCATTCCCTGTCAAGTAGGGTGTAGCCATAGGGCCCAGGTTCCCTTCTCCCAATCTGCGCTCATAGCTACTCTTTCAAAAGTGACCAAACGCACATTGGAGTCATCTGCAGGCTCATCTTACAGAGGCCTAGCGCCTCTGCCCAGCTGCTGTTCCCTGCCACAGGATTCATCACACCTCGGAGCATCTGCTGCTGTATATCGGCTTGTAGTGACCAGGGCTGGTTCTCAGTATTCTGTCCCGCACCCAAGTTCAAGGTCACTCAAACCTGATCCTCAACAGTGATCCTCACCTCTGGGCCTGACAGGTGCTCAGCTAATCTGACAATCAGGCCCTAATAGTCTTCCTGACTTCAGCTCCTTGAAATTGTAACCCTAATGAGGCAAAAGGGAAGGAATTCTAGAGCATGCCCCCATAAAAGGAAAAGTGACTCCTCTGCAGGTGAGGTCCTTAACATTTGATCTACACTGATATTATAGTGCAGTGTTTCTCAACAGTTGGTCCGTGGACCAGCGCTAGTCCCTGCAATCTCCTTCAAACAGTTTATGAAGACAGCAGACTGGTCCCTGGTATCAAAAAGTTTGAGAAACACAATACAGTGCACCTCTCTTGACACTTTGACCTGGATTCTCTGGTCTAGTAGGGCCACTTTGTGTAGCCTGATACAAAATGGCCTTAAAATCGCCAGAGAGAGAGCTGGAACAAATCCCCCCTTGTACAGAGGAACTCTTTCAAGTGGATGGAAAACTATCAGAGGAGGGTCTGCTGCCTTCATCAACAGTGTTTCCCCTTCCCCTTCCATTCTTGATATAAGGGCAGGAAAGCGGCATTTGGTTTGGCTGCAGGAGGCATGATGGAGCAGAGCCTCTATTAATCCTGAGCTGTCGTTGATATAACTTACACCAGTGGCAGAAGTTAGAGTTGGCCCCCTGCTGTTCTAACATTCATGCAGGCTGGTTGGCCAAGGATCAGGGAGCTGCAACACCTTCCTTGAGGCTGCCACTCTCCACTGCAAACATAGGTGGGACGTGATGTAGACTCGAGGCCTTTACCTTTATTTGCCAAGATGATACATTGCTGCTCTGTAGTCAGATTGGGTTTAGGAACATGAAGTAACTTCAGGAGATCTTGGAAATTCAGACTCAGATGTGTTTATATTGAACCTCCTCGATGACTGGCAAATCCAGGGGATTACATTATAATAAACAAGCTAGATAGGTCAAACTTGCCTTTAGTTAGGCATCTGCATCATTATTTTGCTATATTTAAATAAAAATGGCCAGGTTTTCAGTGCTGCTGAGCACTCACAACTCTTATTGACTTCCAGAATAGTTAGCAATGCTCATCTCTTTTGAAAAACGGCTACTTTTACTTTGGTACCTAAATACAAACAAGGGTTGGGCACCCACGTATGAAAATTTTGTCCATGCATGTTTTAAAAAAATTCTTGACAAGAATTGGCAACTGCAGATTTAGTGTTTGTTTCTGCCTAAACAAGTGAGAGAGCGAGCGCGTGCATTCAAATTAACACCTTGACTCTGTAGGAACACCACACATACTATAGATGCAAAAGATAATTGCACCCAGCGTGCAGGGATGATAAGCAGAGCTTGTAATTTACAAAATATATTTGTAAAGTTAACTGTTTTTCTCTAGTAAATTAGAAAGGTGCATATTATAGCATGGCATTAGCAAGGCTGCAGTCCTGGGGAAAAATGGTTGTCACCTACTAAGAAAAAAATTCAGATGTTTTTTCTTTTGCACTCATAATTCTAAATTTACTTTGTGTGACATCTCAGGCTGCATGTGTGCAGTCCTCTGTGAGCACGGCTGTCTGCCCTTTCTGAAGAAAACATAGTTTAGAGACAAGGAAATTATAAACAACAGGGTGCTCGGCATGTTCACTATCTCAGTTTTATTGGTGCTTTAATTATGCAGCATGAAGTCAGGCTGGTTCCTTAACCCGCTGAACAGGATGCACAGTGAATGGGAATCCCCGTGAGTACCATTCATTCAGGCTGAGCACTGGGGACAGGATTTGGGCCTGAGTACAGTTATCTAGTTAATCAGACTCTCAAAATTCTTCTGCTCGCTAACATACTATTTGTTGTTCCCCTTCTCATGGAAACACATCACGTCGCTGATACACCAGCCAGGAAAGTCACAAATCCATTGCCTCCCTAATGCTAGCCTGTCTCCCTCTCTGCATCGCGTGTAAAACTGAGTAGGAAACCCTGTGAGAAGTTCTCTCTTGGGCTTCCCACTATTTCCTCTTTTCATTTTCATGGAAATGGTTTGGGGAGAGCAGTGCTTAATTTGCAGTGAAAGAGGTGCTGGGGCTCAAACAATTAGGTGCCAGGGTGCAAGCATGTTTTTTACTTTCATAACTGAAAGAGGAAGCCAAGAGATGCTGAGGCTACGAACTGCCAAGCCCAGAAGTGCCAAAGCTCAGCCTTGGCACAAATTAAGCATTGGGGAACAACCTTTCTTGTGGCATTTTGACAATAATAACGGAAAGCAGAGATGCCCACAAAAAATAAATCTAATGAAACCCCAACGTTAGCCAAATATCTTCCAACTTCAAAAAAAGCTTTGATTTGGTTCAGGTGTTGTGTGAGGCTTGAGGGCAAAATGTTTTTACCTGAACAAGTTAGCCTGTCCTCAGGGCCAAATTCTACCCCTTTACAGCCTGTGCAAACCTGTTAACTTGTGTGATGTCAGGGCAGAATTGTGCCTAGATTACTAACTAAACAATAGGATTGTTGGGTTGTATTAAATTCTGCGCTCTTGAACAAGTCACCTCATGATGAATTATTCAACTGAGACAAGTCTTCTACTTTTTATGATTATTATTCCAAGTGGGGCTCTACCAGCAGCACATGGATCTTTCAAGATCTTTGGGTCAGTATTTTTTCCAGTCTTTTACTGTGTGTTCGTGTTCGGCTTGGTGAAAAGCAGCTTGGTCATCTGTGTTCTGGTATCAAGTATCAGAGGGGTAGCTGTGTTAGTCTGGTTCTGTAGAAGCAGTGTTGGTGTCACTAGGCCTAAGTAAACCAAAGTTGTGACTTTGGGCCTGAAGTGAACCAAAGTTCTTACATGCTGTGAACTTTAACCAACCTGCATGCTAACAGCCTAAAAGCAAAATGTGTAACTGTCAGCAATCTCAGCTTGCAGATGCAGGAGGAGGGGGAGAGAGGGGGAGAAGGCTTCATGTGCCTAAGCTGACAAGGCCAACAGATAAACATGCGGATGAGAACTTTTCTAACACGCTGAAATGTAATGCCTAATGTAGCTGCTGTTGGGAAGGGAGGGGTGAGGGGGAAAACCGAACAAAAGGCTTACACAAGCAAGGGGGGTATAAATGCTGGGACCCCGCCTGCGCGCGGGTGTGCAGGATTTGAGATTGTTATGTCTCCCTGGCACCTTATTTGGGCTCAAATAAACGTGGTTTTTGCTTCTCCACCCTGGGTGTGTCAATTAGTGCTACGCACACCGGGCAACGAACCACTGCTGTTGCTCCGCCTCAGGCTCCTTGAGCCGGCAACAGCAGCAAAGAATCCTGTGGCACCTTATAGACTAACAGACGTTTTGCAGCATGAGCTTTCGTGGGTGAATACCCACTTCTTCGGATGTGTTCTGGTAGTTTGCAAGAAATTGACCAGCCTGAGTGATGTCTATTTGCTGAACCTCACCATCACTGGCCTGCTTTATGTTTTCTCCCCGCCCTTCCTGGCTCATTATGCTTCAGGCCAATGGACTTTTGGAAACACAATATGTAAATTAATATGTGGAATTTACTACATTGGCTTCTTTAGCACCATATTCTTCATAACACAGGTACTTAGCCATCGTCCATGCTGTGTACGCTCTGAAAGTTCGCACAACCCTGCTCAGCATTGTTATAAGCCTCGATGTTTGCGACCATTTTAGCTTCAGTACCAAATATTTTATTTATCCAAGAATTTAATGAAGATGGCATTATGAAATGTGCTTATTACTGTCTGTTACAGCTGCCTCCCTGCTGCATTCCTTTTTTGTTTTCCTCTCTGTGTGGCCGCCCCTCCCGGCCATGGGGCTAGCAAGAGTCCTAGCCTGGCCCTGCTCAGTGGAATGGCCTTTGCAGACTAACCGGAGCCATTGCTCTGCTCAGGTGGGGGTGGGCCCCTGCCTCCTTTGTTCAGACCTGGGCTCGGTGTAGGGGGCGCTGCCCAAGAATGCAAGACCTTATATGGCCACATAGCTGAGCATGTAAGTCATGCCTGTGACTTAGAACTAGCCCAGACACGTCTGTGCACACCTGAAGACTTTTCCCTGCTTTCTCTCCTCCCCTCTAAGAAGGGGAACCAATCAAAGTTACTGGCGGGAAACTGCCTAAGTCTGCCTATATAACCAGACATTTTCTAAGCAGACCTCGGAGAAGGTCCTTGCTTTGCCACCTGGTCTGATCAGCTAGGGGTCTTTGGGAGGCCCTCTCCCCGCTCTCGTTTGTTTTTGAGCGTACCCCCGTTTTTAAACTCCCCTCCCACGAACAACGAATTTTGCCTGGAGATCTCCTGATTATTGTGAGCGAATTGAGTCCTCTCTGCGTCCTCTGATGCTGCTGCTGTGCCTGCTTCTGCCTTTGCTACTGTCCTGGGGATTGGTAAGAACTCCCTCTTGCAGACCTCCCCTGTTCTAGCTGCTGGTTTTTCTTTCCCCAACAGACAGACCCAAGTTAACTCCTTGGTCTGCATCTGTAATCTGTTTCTGGTTCTGCAGCTCCTTTGCTGCTAGAAATAACCCTGTGCCTCCCTGGATTCTATCCTGGGCAGCCCACTTGCAGTTGCTCCACTGCTGCAGCCACACCCTTGGAGAACCACCCCTAGTATAAGGTGCACTCATTAGGTTAAGTTAGGTTTAGTATTATACTCTGTAAGTTAGGCTTAGAGAGTTGTTGCATTGTGTTTTGTTACTTGCTAATTTGTGTAGTTTTGGTTAAGCTAGATCATAGATAAGATTTTGCTGTGTTTTGTATAATTGTGGTTGTCTGTCTTCCCACTGCAACCCCCCCCCACCCCGCCTTGAGCTTCTCTGTGTCCCTCTGACTCCTTACAGTCTCTCTGTTCTCTGTGTCTCTCTAAGTTTAAATCTCCCTCTGCTCCACCATGTGCTTCTCTTCCCCCATCCCAATCTAGCATAAAACCCCATTGGTTACCTTTTTCTCTCTGATACACCACACATTCTACATTTACCCCACTGTGACACATTTTTACCTAAAATTGTTTGTTATTTAACATATTTTTCCATAACTGTTAGTTGGTTATATGCTGCTGTGACACACCTTTTTACATAGAAATTGTTAGCTACCTGTTGCTTTTATACTTCAGTGTTAATTGTTTACCAACTGTATTGTATCCCACTATTGAAACCCCCTATACTGTTCACCAAAAGAAACCCCTCCCCAATTGTCTACCTTAACAAACCCCATACCCCTCACTATTGAATTTTCCCTGTTTTTGCATTTTCTTAATAAAGTTTATTTTGCACCCCACCCATGTGGTAATTGCTCCCCAAGATCCCATATACCTGTATAATAGGACCATTGGAAACTTTTAACCAATTTTGAAGTCAATATATTGGGCTTCTTGATCCCATTTGGTACTCTCATTTTCTGCTACTCTCACGTCTTGTAAAATCTGCAGAGATGCATGAACCGAAGCAAGCATAAAGCTGGTTTTTGTTGTTCTAGTTGTGTCTTTCCTCTTCTGGGCACCTTTCAACATTTCACTTTTTCTGGCTTCTTTGTAAAGCCTGCACATCCTAGATGACTGCGAGACGAGCAAAAACCTAGACCTGTCCTTGCAGGTGACTGAAACCATCTCCTTCATCCACTGCTGCCTGAACCCAGTGATCTACGCTTTTGTGGGTGAAAAGTTCAAGAAATACCTTCATGAAATATTCAGAAAACATGCATGATTCTTGACTTGCAAAGACCACAATGTCTTTCAGAGTCACTATAAGCACCTCTTCCATGAGCACCCAGTCCTCGCGTTCTTCTGTTATTGACCCTGTCCTGTAAAATAGAGTGGGCCAAATACAACCATTCAGGGGTGCATTTGATGTGATATAATATCAGTGACTTTGAAAGAAAATACTCCAGGCAGCTCAGTAAATACATTACTTCACATTGTAGTTGGGAGGACTTAGCTTTCAATTAAAGTTCTCAGTTATCATAGTAGTGACGCTGATATAAAGCTTAGGCAATGTTATAATTTCAGTGTCCTTAAATTTATTAATTTGAGCTTCATATATATATAATACACTTCCTTAAAAGGAAGGCTGTTATCAACATTATTATTTTTAATCCTACAGCTCACTCAAGTCCTCGGGGACCTATGGACCTGTAACTATCAATTGAATTTATTATCTAGGTTTTGTAATGCAGTAAAATTCCAGTTATCCAAATTCCCTTTATCCAAAAATCCTAACTACCCTAAACTACAGTGTGTCCATCCTGTGGTCTTATGTTAGTTCATCACACACTTAACTGCTCAGTTTGCCTCTTTGAACCTGTAAGCACTAATCAACAGCTTTGTATTTGTATAGCAGTTCTCAATAAAGTTTTTTTTTTACTTTTTTTAATAAAGTACAAAGTATTAAGCTAACATCAGCATTACTCCCTCTGTTCCCTGTATTTCTATATTAGTGAAACTGCACCTCAGAATAGCACTTTCATTAATCCATATACCTGGTTGGTCAGAAGTTTCAGATGTTTCCCAAACCACAGATATTTAACACTAATGTATGTAGTCATTGATGGTTTTAAAAAAAAAAAAGTTTCCTGAAGTATCCTGCTTTTTTCCAGTTGAGTTAAATAGCCCCTCTTCTTAAATATGTATTTGATGTTGTATACTTGCTACAAACACTAGGGTAATGCAAGTATGCCTACTCCTAAGAATCTTTTTTACTTATTAATAGTTTAATTTACATAATTGAGGCAACTTGTATAAGTAAAGGGTTTCAAGAAATTGCTCTAAATAAGATGACGAGGAGGAGCATATCTAAGGGTATGTCTACACAGCAACAAAAAAAATCCATGGCTGGCTCATGCTAGCTGACTAGGACTCGCAAGGCTCAGGCTACCGGGCTGTATACATTTCTAGGCTTGGGCTGCAGCCCAAGCTGTGGGACCCTCCCCCCGCCTCTTAGAGCCCAAGCTCCAGCCAGAGCCTGGAAGTCTACACAGCAATAAAACAGCCCTACAGCCCCAGCTCTGCGAGTCTGAGTTGGATAGCATGGGCCAGCTGCAAGTGTCTATTGCTGTGTGGACATATCCTAAGGCTCTAAAGCCTTAAATATGGTACATATGGCTGGTAGAATCAGCATTTCAATGGCATACTGAACAGTCAATATACACTGCATATCAGTGATACTAAACCTTTAAAAAAGGTAGGGCCACTTTATTTATGTTTCTTTTTTGGTTCATCTCTGTCATCTCCTCTACTGTCTTTCTATTCTCTTTCCTTTCCCAGCCTCAGAGAGAGACTCAAACATTTTAACATTTGGGTTTTTTCTTCAGCATCAAGTTATCTAGTTCCTTTACAATTTTTATGTGAATTGCAACAAATGCAAACAGAGAATAAAAATAAAATAAATACAGATAATAAAGTTTAAAAAGTGAAGTTCAATATGATAATATACTACTGCTATGCCTCCCCTTTTTAAAAAAGATAAGTGACCAAATTTGAACACATTTCCTTATGATGAGAATATGCCATTATATAATGTAATGGCTTTATAATTATCTCAGCTTCTTAATACTAATATATTTTGGTATAAAACTTACTGACTGTGCAAAATTCAGGATAACCAAACACGTTGTGGGCCTGGGTGCCATGGGAACAGATTAAATTTAAACTGGGTAAAGATAAAGCAATGTATATTAACAAATAACCTGTGGAATAAGTGGGTACCTGGTCTGAGCCAATACAGTAAATCCTATGCAACATAGGAAGAATCTTCCTCCTGCCTTCCAATGTTATGAACAGCACCCCCCTTTTAGCACTTTATCCAAAATCCACTGAAAGCAATGGAAAGACTCCCATGGACTTGAAGAGCAGCAGGCTTATTTTGCCTTAGAAATAGAGTGGTTGGGCCCATTATTCTCTTCAGATACATGATGTGCATCACCACACACTTGAGATTACTGGACATATTATTGGTAACATTCAAATAACTCTGTCACACTGCTGCTAGTAGAACAGACTCCCCAGGCTAACACTTAGGACTAAGTTGTTGTAAGAGATTTGTTGGATGTTAGGGTAGATTTTATGGTGGAGTTTTAAGAAATAGTACAGGGAAAGAGAAAATGCCCTCTAGAGAACTGGAAAAGAAGCCAGTGATTTCTCAACATAAAACTTTTTGTACTGGTTGACTTTATTTATAAATGAAAACAAATAGAAGATCCTAAACTGGGTTTTCTCAAAGATCCTGTAAAAAAGTGCTCTCTAAAAAATGGGACTATTTGTTGAAAAAAACATGCCATTGTTGAAAATAGCTGTTAAAATGCAGTAATAAAGCTGGTTAGTTAAAAGGAACATCCTAAGAATTTTGCTATAATTTAGATGGTGACTATTTAAACTTTATTATCTGTATTTATTTTATTTTTATTCACTGAATAGGGTGGGACAGATAGCTTAGTGGTTTGAGCATTGGCCTGAGTTCAATCCTTAAGGGGGCCACTTAGGGATCTGGGGCAAAAATCAGTACTTGGTCCTGCTAGTGAAGGCAGGGGGCTGGACTCAATGACCTTTCAAGGTCCCTTCCAGTTCTAGGTGATTGGTATCTCCTATTATTATATTATGTATTTTGTTCAATTCAAAAGGCAGTGAGTCTTCCGTTGATCAATCAGTTAAGGTGCAAAGTACACAGCTTTGGTCAGAGTTGATTCCACGACTATTGTCTCTTTCACAGGGCATCCATGGATACTAAAGGTTTCATGCACCAGGTTTTTATTGATCTGAAAAATAAAACCTTAATCAAAAAATAAATAAAAACATAATCCAAACCTTCACTGGTGAATGATGCTACTACACACAGAATCTGTTACAGGGCTGAGGAGGGGTGGGGGAGGAATGTAGGCTGAGCCCTAAGGCAGACCATGCATCTTTGGGTCTTGGAGTATTTGTGTCTTGTCTAAATCTTCATCTACAAGTGAACAAGAAGCAAAAGCGCTACTTGAGGCAAAGCACCTGTTACTGCCGTCCCATCTGGGCGAGGGCGAACTGCATGGAAGGGCAGCCAATGACAGTGTGGCTCCTTCCGGTCTAGCGAGTTGGCAAGATTCAATAACACCATGGAGAGGCACCTCCGAAGGTTTAATGGTTCCTTTCCCTTTGGATTGGGGATGGGTTAGAAGCTGTTTCCTCTGCCTGAGACTCATCTAATCCCTTCCTCCTTAAGGGAGCATTAAATGGAAACTCTCTGAGGTGAACTCTGCAGTGTTCTAGCTGTAGTTTTTTAACCACAGGAAGGAATGAACTGGCTTCTGCCCACTTGTCACCTAACTGAACACAAGCCTCCACAGTGAAAAGTACTGGGCTCAGACCTAATGTCAACTACTTCTCTAGCGAGTGTGCGTGAAAATCAACTCACCCCAGCCTTTAGCTGGGCATCCCCCACCCCCATGT
The DNA here is from genome assembly GCF_020497125.1 of Mauremys mutica. Classification (NCBI taxonomy): domain Eukaryota; kingdom Metazoa; phylum Chordata; order Testudines; family Geoemydidae; genus Mauremys; species Mauremys mutica. The sequence continues at coordinate 299,519,107 of NC_059073.1, forward strand.
ATTCCACTCCCATCCTGCATCCTATGATTTTAATCAGCTTCTTTTCAGTCATGTACATTATTTTGTTGATTTTTATTTTGCTGACCTTTTTTTAGTACCTTATTGCTAGCCTTGCCAGAATTCAATTTTTATTTTTTTTATCATTTCAATGGCTAATATCAAATGTTTATTTTTTAAAGATTTTATCAATTTAAATGTTCACAGTGGTGTGAAATTATGGGGAGCAATCAGACAATTATTTAACGAAAACAGATGTTGAAATTCAAAAAGTTAAACTTTAACAGTATGTAAAAACACAAATTGTCAATATCATATGGTAAATATATTTAGATCAACAAATCAGACCTGTTTTTACTATTCATTCACTAGTCCATTTGTAACAAGCCAAATTCAAAAGTCTAAATCACTGGATTTCTGACTTCTCAAGGAGCATTTTTCTTACTTTGCCTACCTCTAAATTTTGATTATCATCAATGGAAATATTTTTTCACTGATGTGTGTGTGTGTACAGTGAAATTGATGTTATTTTTTGTTTGAAAGCCACTTGCATCAGTTCAGCAATAATATCACATGTGCATGTAGAGTATATGCTCTCTATTAACTTTATTACTTTAAATGTATTTAATGGACCAAATCTTCAGCTCTTGTAAATTGGTGTAACTCTGAGGATCTGGCCCAACATACACAGTAATTAAGGGTGACCACTAAAGGAAATTTAAAATACTGAGGTTGTTCCATTTTGTTGTTATAGTTGCTTATTTATATAAAGAAAACTCGAACGTGTCTTATTTTTTAACATTTGGGGCTTTTGCCTTGCAAATATCAGGAATGCTAAGTTTAGTCTTCCCTGATTTTGCTGGAGGTATCAGGCACATATTGGGAGCTTTCTCAAACTGTGCAGTTGTGATGACTCTAATCATACCATCCTTTCTTCCAAGTATGTCTAAGGTGTTGATGGTAAATAAGCTGTTACTCAAAGAGTTTTAAAACAATCAGATTAAAAATCTCCTCCCTTCTCCAGCTGCTTGGTTGTCAATTTCTTGTTTCTTGAGATATTACAATTCCACTATTTTACCAGCTGCATATGGGTGAAATTCACCCCTGTGCAGAATGACAGCACAAGGTCTATATATCACTTAAATACCACTGGAGCACTATTTTAAAGATGTGAGTACTGCACAGACCTTATGCTGGTCCTCAGGACAAGAGTGAATTTTGCCCTTCAGTGTAAACAAAATCCAAATTTCTGAAGTGAAAAAGGAGAAAAACTTTAAAACACCCAAAATACCTACCCGATAGCCTATCTTCACACACTGCAAAGAAGCAATAAAGAGCGGACACCCACTTAGTTTTCCTTTGCAAGTCACTTTGAACATACTCTTTATGCAGTTTTGTTGCATACTTACTTTAGTAAACAAATCCCCTATATGCCACTTCATGCCTTGCTCTGAAAAGACCTCATCCATTGCTTCAATCATCCTAGAGCCTTTTTCCGTGTTACGCAAAGAAACATAACCTACAGATGGAAAAGAGCAGGAACAGCTCGTCAGTTTAGATTTTTCCTAATAAAAGTTGATTGTCAAAATGCAGCTTATGAACTTTTAAAGACATATTAACACCAGGTGATCATTAGCCCTAACATGGGCACCTAGAGGAAAAGGGAGAAATAATGGTTCTCCTCCTCCTTCCTGTGCAGCCATGTTAGGATCAGCTAGAATTGATTGTGGAGTTTCCTGTGGAGTGCAGTCTCTGCATTGCCACTGCTCATCACCATGAGAAAGTGAGCAGAAAAAGGGCAGGGAGTTGGCAGAACCATGGTGCTACCCAGCCCCCCAATGTGTTGATAAACAAAGCAGAGGTGGGTGGAGGTGAAGGAGGAAGTAGGCTGCACACTCTCGTGGCAAGCCAGACACCACCACCAGTTTAATGGGGCTCTTCTTGACCTAACCTAACAAACTGTAACACTTACTTTACAAACCACCCAACAACTGAATGCTACCCACAAATAGCAAGGTATTATAGCTCCTAAAGCCAATGCCATATCTGCCAACATTTCCAGTAGTTAAAGTGGGACAGCTCCTGCCCTTGGGGATGGGAGACCCAGGAGAGGGCAGCTTGGGGGGAGGGAGAAGAAAGTGGAAGAGCTAGCCCACCCCATGCTCACCCCACAGCAGTAGCAGCTCCTGTGCTTCCTGTCCTGCAGGGGCTGGCTGGGCTTGACTCTGCTCCAGGAATTGTGACTTGGCTCCCACTGCACAGGGTCGCAGTGCTTCTCAGGTTTGACCTGGCCCGCCAACGCAACCAGAATTGCAATGCCACTCAGTCAAATGTGGCCCAGCCACCCCGTCAGGGTGGGCAGGCCAAACCTGTGTGGCACTGCAATCCCTCTTGCCAGAGCCAGGTTGATATGCCCCAAGTGGGAAGACAAGCCCCGCCAGTTGTGCAGGACAGAAGCTGCTTCAGGGACAGGGGATTTTGTGGGTGAAAGCAGGACAGTCCCACAAAACCCAGGACTGTTGGGAGGTCTGCAATACAAATACAAACTAAGAAATTCTCACCCCCAGGAATTCTGTCATGCCACGGGGACAGTGAAAGCTGTCGGGCATCCCTTGATGCAGAGGCTGATTTACCATGAAACAAACAGTGTGGTGGCACGGGGCCCCCAATGACAGGGGCAGCCGCCAAAATGCAGGACAAATCTCATCTGACAACCTGCCCCCGAGTCCCGGCCGGCAGCGCAGCAGGACTGAGGCAGGCAGGCTGCCTGCATTCCGTGGCTGGCGGCCCCATGCCGCTCCCAGAAGTGGCCGGCTGCTGGCACGTCTTTGCGTGCCCCTGGTAGGGGGGGAGGCAGCTCTGTGTGCTGGCAGAGGCAGCGCACGGAGACGTGCCTGCAGCAGGGCTAAGGCGGCTCCCTGCCTGCACTGCCTCCCTCCCTCTGCGCCACTCGCGGAAGCAGCCGGAATATCCCTGTGGCCCCTGGGAGGGGCAAGGGGGTTGTCGCCACATGTTGCCCTCGCCCCGACTCCACAGCTCCCATTGGCCGGGAACTGCAGGGGTGCGCAGAGACCCCTGGCCTTCCCACCTAGGAGCCGCTGCCAGAGGGATGTGCCGGTTGCGTTGGGAGCCATGCTGCCCAAGGTAAGCGACACCCCCCCGACCTCTCCTGCACCCAACCCCCTGCCCCAGCCCAGAGCCCACACCCAAACTTCCTCCCAGAGCCCGAACCCCTCCCCCTGCCCCACCCCCCTGCCCCAGCCTGGAGCCTGCACCTAGCACCCAAACTCCATCCCAGAGCCTCACCCCCGCACCTCCTCCCACACCCTACCCCCTGCCCCAGCCCAGTGCCCGCAGCCAAACGCCATCCCGGAGCCTGCCCCCCCATACCCCTCTTGCCCCCCAACCCCCTGCCCCAATCAAGATACCTCACTTTATTTTAATTTACTTTCTATTACTTATAATATAGGAGGAGGATGAAGAAAAAAAGAATGAAAATGGGGCGAGGGGGATAAGAGAGAATGTTCTTTTTCTTGGGTGGGTCCCGAGGAGGGGATGGGGGGGGCGCCAAAAATGAAGCTGTGCACAGGGCCCCACTAACTCTGAATCTGCCCCGCCTTGATGACTGTGGTTGATTTGCTCGGTTGTTAGGGGTGATGTATATTTGAAAGTGGATGTAGATGAGTGTGAAGGGATGTATGTAGTTGTGTGGCTTTTTTTCTGAAGCCTTGGTTTTTGTGGTTTCGAGTTAGTACAAAATTGCTAAGGTCAAATAACATCTGAGACTTGTATGTAATTTTGACTGCATTAGTGGAAATGCTTCTTTGCGACATAAGGGACTTTTGTACCTGCAACTACAAGAAATGTTCTCTACTGAACTCCATACATAGGCCACCTCTAACCTTTCCCACAAAAGAAAGCCCTGTTCAAATCTTTATTGTTTTTATACATGTTGAATAATATAGTCTTTCTGAGGGGAAGGGCGGGGAGAACTAATTTGGAAAAGAAAGGAGAAGGACAAGAAAGGCTCCAGAGAAAGGAAGCCCCAGTTCAAGGCCTGTTTTCCCTCACACACCTCCAGTTCCCACTGTCGTATTTCTTTAAAAAAATATGCAATTCATTAAAATTAATGCAATTGTCATTACTGAAATCAGGACAAAGAAATGCAAACACACACTACTGATCTCTTCTCCTCCCGCCCTCCTCCGCCACCTGCTCAGTAGATCAGAATATACTAGTCACAGATGAAACCGAACAATGCTAGCTCAAAATCCAATAAAGAATTTGACACATTGTTTTTCATTCCATCATGATATAGCCTTAGTCCACCCACATGACACCAAATTTTAGTGGATTTTCCCCCCATCTCGTTACTAATGTAAAGTAAAATTCTCCATCAGAAGCTGTGTTTGACAATTCTTTTGCCTGGTTTCAGTAAACTGGAGGTGTGATAGGTTTCCGTTTTCTGAGTGGTGAACACTGCTATTAATAGCCATGTCAGTCTTGACTTCAGCAGCAGCTAATTTCTTTGGAGGATGCAACTGTTCAGCATCTCTGAAAAAATAGCCATTTACTTCGTTTCCTAACTATGGGCCAAATTTTAAAAGATATTTAGATGCCTAAAGAAGCAGATAGGAACCTAGTGGGATTTTTCAAATGCACCTAAGCACCTAACTCCCAGTATAGCTCTACCAGCACTACATACACACCCTTCCCCATGTGTGGATACACATATTCTAGTAAAGAAAAGCTTTTTTTGCTTTAGTTTTTCCAAGTGACATAAACTAAACTGAAAAAGGCACTCATAGGAGAATAAGTGTCCACATAGGGTGTTACACCAGCAGTACTAGATTGGTTTAAATTCATGCCTTAGACCTGTATAACTTTCCCATATAGAAGAGCCTTTAAATGTAGAGAAAAGAAAAGAAAATCTTACATCTTTTGAAATCAATGTCCATTTACTGACCCCCTTTCTGTCAGGACAACCTGAGACCGCCTCTCCCTACTGTGTCTCAGAGATCTCTCTATTCGTCTAGGGCCTGCTCGTCAGGCTATTGTTCCGGGCCACCTCCCAGCTGTTAGAGTTCATTATCATATCAGGGTGAGATTACATCAGCATTTCCGCTAGGCCCAGTTTCACCATTTGGGGAATTGAAAAGTCTCTGTTCCCCATACGACGACTATTGGCATGAATTCACGTTATTCTTCTGTATCCTGTTTTGATATTGGCCCCAATAGAGAAAAATCGTATTTTCCTCAGTATAAATCTCTTACCCTTTTCCCCTGACTATGAAATAAAAGTTATTGAGAGATCCCAAAGCCTATGTCAGAAATGCTTTTGTATTTAAAGAACAGGGCTTAGAGTTAAGAGATTCTAGCTCTGCCACGGGCTTTCCTGTGTGACCTTGGGCAAGTCATTTAACCTCTCTGTAGAATGGGGATAAAAACTACTGTACTAAATTGGAACTGGACCAAAAAAAAAATCAGTCAGAAATTGCATTTATAAAGGGCCAAATTCTACTCTCACGTACACAAACCCTCACTGGAATCAACCACAATTCATGTATGTAACTGGGGCCTAACTTGGCCTCATCTCTCTTACCCTTTTGAGTGGAATACACGACATAGTAATCACTAGCTGTTGGCAGCCTCCTGACAGCTATCAAGTTACAAGTACAATCAGCTTCCTTGAATTCATGCTCTATTTCTTCAACTCCATGGTCTTCTTTTCCTGTTTTTATAACAAGGAAATATGTTTAAACACACTGTAAAATGACTGCCTGTCGCCATACATGACTTGCATGTATGGGCTGCTGTTTATACACTTGTTTCTCTTATACAAAAGCTACAAGTATCACAATATTTTCCCATCCTGGCACTCCCACCTACTGCTACGGAAGGAATGCAGGGACTGAGATATGGTGGTTATGGGGTTAGCTAGCTAGCTGGATTATTAGATAGCAGAGTTGAGGAAACTTTTTGTGTAAAGTACATTTTGTTTAAATATATTGTTTTTATCAAAATCAGAAATTCTTACTTTTTTTTAAAACTCAAAATTAGAAAATGAATTATAGGCTTTTTCTTCCTTTTTTTTTTTTAAATTCCGTTTTCTGGTTTGTCATTTTTCCTTTTTTTCCCCTTCTTTTTTTCCATTGCCCCTCCCTCTATCTACTGCAAACTGGAAAAAAATTGGAAAAGAAGAAGAAAAAGGGGTAAAAGAGAAAAAACAAAAAAATAAAAAATATTGAAAACAAACATTTTGAAATGAAAAACTGATGAAAATTTCATTAAAATTTTTTAAAACAAAAATTATGTATCTCAGTAACCTGAAGAATTAAAACAACACTTTAATTTAAAATATTGTAATGATGAATAAATAAAATAATTTTATCAATCAACTCTACTAGATGGTCTCAATGTCTGGGAAGAACGTGCGGCCTAGCTGTGGGGGGAAGTGGCTTATGGGGGACATTAATATGTAAAGTTGTGCAAGTAGCAACAGCTCAAGTCTGCAAACAACCATTGATCTCGGTTGATGTTTGACTTGCATTAAAACCGAAAATCTGCTCTGAACTGGGGTGGATTCAGGTTTTGGTTACATCTTTCCCAGAGCCCCACAAAATATCATGAAACAGCCTGTTCTTGGGAGCTTTCTATCTCCATTTTGGAGATCTATGAAGTTCAGATGATTAGAATAAGATTCTTTTAGGTGCCTCTCTGAATCTGTTAAGACCCCATAAGCCTGTCTGCCTGTTGGAACCCTGATTCCTCTTTGGCTCCCAGCTGTTTCTTTTAATAATTAGGAAACACAGTCTCCTGGTAAAAAATGGCAGTGTATTATTTCTGACTCAGTGTATCAGTTTTCATAAAACTGTACTTGTGAAATATTGCATCTTATATATAGCAAATCCCCACAAGCATTTCATCAGTGAAATTGGTCTTCTGGGACTATTCAATGGACTGAAAAAAGTCTGTTGCTTGGCAAAGCTGGCCTAAGAAGATGGCTATTTGTACTCCATACCATTGTGGATACTGTGGGGGCAAACTGTTAAGCCAGAAGGTTGCCCAATAAGAGCAGGAACTAGTTGTAGTCAGGCCTTATGTACCTTTTCTTGTGAGGAAGGGGTTTGTCTTCAGTTTCCCAGTCAGAGCCCTGAGGGCTATCCCATTTACCATTACATAAGTTTTGCTAACTTTGAGGCCCTTGTCACCTCCACCATTCTGCTGGGTTAGGAGGATAGGTTAGATTCATTTTGGCATTTTGTAATGGGGTGTCCTTAACAGGCCAGGGTGTCACTGTGCAATAACACAAGGCACTGCCGTTCACTCTGGGTGGAACACATGTTCTCTGTGTTATTTTCAATGCTGGCTGCTTCGAGATTGAGAGACCAGAACTGGGCGGGAATCTAGCTGTCCAACACCAGAGTACAGAGAACTGCTGAGGTCACTGGGCTAGATTTAATAATCCGTACTGTAGGCCCTTTATAGAGACCTGAAATGAAACCTTCATAGAAAGAGTCTGAAATTCAATACTACTCCTGCAAACACTATTTAATGTCCTGCTCACCTCCTCTGCATGCCTGAATGATGAAGATTTTAGGTTTTTCTTGGAGCTTTGGGCATTGTATATTGTTGAATAACGCAAATATATCATCAAGATCAACTGTGTCACGATCTTTCCCCTGAATGAGGCCGTGACTCCTCCCATGACTCATAAGAGTAATGAGGCAGCAGCTAATTTCATCCTCAGATTGATTGATTTGATCCCGGAACTCTTCCAATGCTGGCAATATTTCCTGTCACAAACAGCTGTGTTAGATATGCTGATCAAAATAATTAATTATCAAAAGAGATTATTTATTAACAAATGAAATAACAATAAAGCTAAAAGATCAATTTAATTAGCCATAAAAAGTATTTTTAAAGCCACTACTACACCTTGCAGTATCATTAACTGTACATTGTGGGTCCATGACTTGAGCTCCTAAATGCTACTATAATACAAATAAATAATAATAGCTAAAATGTGATTTAGATTTCTTCCCTTCTTGATCTAGAGCCCAAATCAGCAAGGTACTTAAGCATATGCCTAAAATTAGGCATGTGAAAAAGTCTTCTTGAAATCAATAGTACTAATCACATGCATAAAGTCTGTCACATGTGTTGGAAAATCATAGTGCTAATGAAGCCTTTTTGTATTAGGCCTGAGTAAACCAAAGTTATGTTATGCTTGTCCAAACTGTGTTGGAAAGCTTACAGAACTCATTAGACTGAAGGCCGTGTATCTACCTAAGTCAGCTATTTCGCTTATCAGTTTTGTTTGGCTCCCCAAGTATATGTTGGCTCCCCAAGTGTATGCAGCTGCGTTCACATGTATGCATCCAAAGTATCTAGTACAAAGGGTCAACGGATGTATCTTGTGTCCCCTTCAGAATGACAAATGTATCCTCAACAGCTGTATGTCTCTTGTAACCCCCACAAAATGATATATGTATCCTGCGTACCCAATTATCCCCTAATAGATACATGTACAGGGTCTATAGGTCAACCAAATGACGTAGACAAACGTAGGCTAAGTTGTTTGTTACCGGCTATAAAGGTAGGCCGCTTGGCCATGAAAGGTGTGTCTCTTTCTCTGGCACTAGCCGAGAGGAACACCCGCTCAGCTGACCGATCAATAAAGGGTGTGGTACTTGTCTTCCTGTCTCCGTGCCTCCTTGGTGTAATTAGGTAAGCTCCAGGGGGAAACGAGCCCTTTTGGCTAACAAATGGCGACTCCACGCCGGGACTTCTCTCCCTGTTGGGGGCGCTGACCGGCGGCCGAGGACGGCTCAGGAGAGTGGCCACCTTGAGCTATTGGTTTGCTCAAGCTCCGGGTCGCCGCAATCGGCCGGGACGGCTACGCCCCCTCCACAGAGAACTCCAGCCGACACGGAGGCAAGACAGTACCAGAAGAGGGGAGTCCACCTGCCAGACGTGGCCACTCCGGGCGTGGTAAGTGCGTTACCTCCTGGGTTTGAGGATTAACGCCCCCGAAGTGCGGGTTGGGACCTTGGGCCCCTAATGGTAAAGGAACCCACAAATAGGAAGGTGTGTGGGTAAAAGCTTTCTGGTTAAGGTACCTAGGTTCAGACACGGCTAATGAATAATTCCATTAACTCCACGAGTCTGTGGGCCGTGCTGAACAATTACTGGAACTTAGAGCAGCCCCAGGGCTGGCTTTTCTTTTTGGTAGGGGTACTTTTGTTTCTTGTTCTATTGGTATGCTGGAAGCCAAAACTGTAACCGGGTCTAGGAGCGTGTGAACCCATCTTCTCTCCCCCCCCTTCTTTTCCGTGTGGGTAAGGGACAGTCTAAACATTCCACCTCACCCCCTAAGGGTACCCCAGCATATTATATGTACGTACATTATGGTTCTAAAACCTGCAGGTATTTAGAGAATTGGAATCTTTATACGCGTGAAGATCCATCTAAACAATGCCCATTAAAAGGTACCTTTAATCTAGATAAGATCATATATCTCAGAGGAGCTTTTAATCACCAAAGAAAAGCCTCTGACACAGTGTGAGCAATTTGTCTAGAAACGGGTTAATTTAAAACTCAGCTTCGCCCAGAGATAAAAAGATAAAGTTGTTTTATGCTCAAGGTCAAGCAAACCAAAGGCAGTACAAGTTACAGAACTGAGATTACATTTGCAAAGCTTAACTGTTTGGTGAGATCCAACAGTCTGACTTTGTGACGGATGCCGGTGCTGGTGTGGCTTGGTGACACTGGAGAAGCCAGAGGTAGCTGACCTGGACTAGAATCTCTGAAAGAGACACCGCAGGAGATTCCAGGGTGTAAAAGAACAGCCTTCCCAAGAGCGGAAGCATGTTGGAAATTCTGAACAAGCTGTATACAGGATAATCTCCCGTCCACCTATTCCCCTTTTCTGAATGTTATATACAGACGTGGCCAGTCTGGATATGTGTAAGTATGGGGCATTCGTATTTTTTATGAGTGATGTGGAAGCATTCCCAACACTCTCCATTGTTGTTTTATCATTTTAATGAAGCTTTAAAATTTGGTTATATGGTGTATTTTCTCTATCCTCCTGCAACTGTCCTGCAGTGTCAGTTTGATCACCTGACATGAGGCATAAATTGGTAACAGAAATTTGTCACAGTTTGGTGAGCAATAGAGAATGGGGGAACCCTGTAGAATTTACACCATCTATTTGTTTTACCCTTGTTGTTTTATGTTTGTTTTATTTGGTTCTGTTGGTGTTATATGTTGAGGATTGCATAATTAAAGGTGTGCCCATTCTCAGCTGCAGTAAGTCTGAGAACTGGAGAAGGGTTTAGCATTCCTCTCTCCACCCTGGTTGACCAGGAAGGGTGGCAGGTGAATCTACCCCCAGTCGTAGCAGGACTGGGCAATAGAGTAGTTGGAGAAAAGGAAAAAAATGTGTATTTGATAACTGCAATTAAGAGCATAGATCATGAACCAGGCAGCAACTCAAACCTGCGCCAGGCCAAGTTGCAGGCCTTGAGACAGGACTTCCAGTTATAAAAGGAAGCCCTGGCTAAGCAAGTACCAGTCCTTTAGGGACTTGTTAAAATTTAACCATTTGTGCTCAGCATACGCCGTAACAGCAGTGTGTTTGCTACAAGAGGCAATTAAATAGTTAACGCCAGTGGGCCATGCGTTTTGCCCAGGTGGCAAGCCTCACGAGGGAGGACTCGGGTCGTCTTGTGAATAAAATGTTTTAGGAAAAAAAAAACCAGAAGGGTGGGGGCAGAAGCCCATGAAAGAAACGGTTCAGCGCGCAAAAAAAAAAAAAAAAAAAGGATCGGGCCCAGGCGGGCAGGCAACAGACAGAGAGCTTGGAGAACAGGTTGGAAACTTTTGAGGGTCTCGTGGAAGGAAGAAGTAAGTGAGTGTGAGCATGGGGATTTCAAATACTCAGGAGGATATTTGGAATGGCGATTTGAATTGGTAAGTGGCTGTTGGGAGCCAAGCAAGTGATATAAGGAAAGAGCAAGTGATTTGAAGGAGAGTGAAAAGTTAACTCTGTAGTTGCTGGAGGGAATAGTAGTTGAACTTTGTAAAAATGCTAAAGAGAAAAGTTCTTGGTGTTTTTTTTTTTTAAATGTTTGTAAATAAATTCAGGCAAAGAAATTATTAGATTGCAATCATTTGGCTATGAACAATTTTGTTGAATTAGCTGAAGAATGTATACAGTGCTATGTAAATGAAAATTTATTAGGCTCTAAGGCACTATAAGTGGTGATGTTTTCTTTCAGTGTTTAAAAGCAGGAGTTAAAAGTAAAAAGCAAGCCAGAAAGCATCTGTATTAATGCAAATTATCTAACTGATAAGGTAGAGGCCACTGAAATCTGGGCTGTCTATGAAACACATATAAGACAATATGGGGTAATTCCCTTGTTTTGCCTGAAATCAACAAGGGTATTTGTATATTTTAAGCAATAATTGACTGCCCAGAAGGGGTAGACCTCTGTTTTGGTCTTTCAGATAATCAAAGAAACTAATGCCAGCTGAACAGCATTCAACGTATCGTGATTTACTGGCAGAGTAAAAATTAAGTTTTGTGTTCTATGTTCTGTCTTGTGGTGTTTGTCTTGTAGCCAAATTGTTGTGATTAATATTTTCACGGGATGGTCTGGTTTGAAATAAAGCAGAAGGCTTGAATTGAAATGCAGATATTTGTTTTGTTCAACTTAAAATACAAAGTGTTTGGATACATCAGAAAAATGTGATCTATTAAAGTCTAATATATTTTCTTAAGTAAGAGAAAGAAACTACATTGGCCAAATCTTTTAATTGAAAATTGTTGTTAAAATTTGCATACTAACAGTCTTTGGAAGCGAGGACATGAAAAGTTAACCCACTCCCCATATTGTGCATGGCATCCTTCTGGCTACCTCAAACTTCTAGCCAGAGGGCTGGGGATGGTGGGAAGCTATTGAACTAGAGGTTGTATTAAATAAACTCATCAAAGTGGGTGTGCTTGTCCTGGCTTGTTGTTCCAAAGCTCTGTAATAAGGTTATGTTAGTAGAAGGGTATATGTGGCATACATTAAATAATAAGACTAATGTTCTGTATAACAGCAATGTGTATGTGTTCATTGTTAACAAAAGGTGTATAAGTAAAAAAAGTAAAAGTTTCCTTTGTAGGTTAAAAAAAAAAAAAAAAAAAAAGGAGCCAAAAAGGGGAAAAGGAAAAGAACGAGTTAACTGAGAAAAACTTTAATTAGCAAGCTCAGTCCAAAAAACAAACAAACAAAAAAAAAAACCACTGACTTCGTTCAAGGACACTTGGCTAACAACCAGAAAAGGGGGGCTTGAATATGCCCAACCAGCTGTAAAATCTGCAAAGACACTAATGCAATGTGTTAGGTTTCCTTTTTACACAGGTAAAGACGCACTACCCGAAGACCCTAGCAGCCCTGCCACTCCATGGAACCTGGAGACCGGATCAATGTACAGGTCCACCAACGAAGACTGCTTTGGCTCCACACTGGAAAGGCCCTTATTGAGTCCTGCTGATTACCAACACCGCTGTGATGTGCCAAAGACTGATTGCTTGGACCCATGATTCTCACTGCAAAAAGACCCCTCTACATCAGGAGAATTCTCCTACTGACGATTAGCCTATTCCTTCTTCTAGCTCCACTGTGCCTTCTGGACAGCAGGGAAAAAGGACAAGGTGACGTGCTAGCTAACCTCTCCCTTGTCCGCTGACAGACCTACTGTGCCTTTAAACTTTTCTAGAAGAATCAAAAACCATTACAGGGTGATGTGCTGATAATCTCTCCCCTGTAGAATGCTAAACTACAATTGTTTTGGGAAAGGAGAAGGAACGCTCACTCCACTGACATTGCCAAAGTCCAGGAATTCCTGACTAAAAAGGACATTGAGAACTGACCCTGGTAAAGAAACAAAAATTCTACACTGGCAGGAAGAAACTTGTGGGATCCTGTTTGGAAATGTGGTATTAATTGAATTTTGGGGTTTATTCTACAGGCTGCGCCCTGTGTTTTGGATAAATCCTTTAGTATGTATTGCCCTCCCTAATTGGATTTTAAATGACATTGCCTTTATCCAGTTTTCAGATCACTTTTACATACCCAGATTGCTCACAGGGGACTGCCATTAGATTAGCACAACAAAGAGCCTGGGTTATTTCCTCTGGAAAAAGAAGAAATTGGGCAGATCCCTGTGGGCTGGGGCCAATAGTGTAGCAGCCATTTGGAATATTCTTAAAGGCCAAGAACATAATAAGAAATTGGGCCGACTAGAAAGGGCCACTAGCCTTATTTCTGAAGTTCAGCTAACCCAAGTATAGGCTGAAGTTGGTGAGTTACATGTCATTTCCACCCTTAGTTCTATAACCCAGAAGTTACTGACAGAGATGGTATTGAATATCACTGAGGCTGGGAAGGCATTGCAGTGGGATCTAGTATGTTTAAAATTTCAGGATTTCCTCGATGACCAGCTGATGGCCATTTGAAGTGATCTTGAGCACCAGACTTGACCCACTGCCCTTACAGACATATCAGGAGTACCATCTGATCTGTGGTCATGAAGACATACTTGGACACTTTCTGGGTGGAAGTGTGTACATTTACAGTGCTCCTTCCAAGCATATGGACCGGTTGGGGTGGGTGTGGCTCCCACATACCGAATCCTGCCGGATCCATGGGGAGGATGCATATGGGATTAAATTATTCACCGAGACATCTGGGAAATTAAACCACTGGGTATACCTACCTGAGTTATAGTCAGTGCCCCGATCCCTTCGTTGTTAAATGAACAAGGTTCCACTCTTTTGTCCATGCATTCATTCCTGGGTTGGGGGTGACTAAGCTTAAAAGAGCAGTTGTAAATATTTCTGCAGAGCTTCATTGCTTTTTGGCCTCAAAGTGTGAGAAAACTCAGCCAAAAGGTTTGGTGAGTATTCTCAAAGGGGGGAGTTGTTGGAAAATCATAGTGCTAATGAAGCCTTTTTGTATTAGGCCTGAGTAAACCAAAGTTATGTTATGCTTGTCCAAACTGTGTTGGAAAGCTTACAGAACTCATTAGACTGAAGGCCGTGTATCTACCTAAGTCAGCTATTTCGCTTATCAGTTTTGTTTGGCTCCCCAAGTATATGTTGGCTCCCCAAGTGTATGCAGCTGCGTTCACATGTATGCATCCAAAGTATCTAGTACAAAGGGTCAACGGATGTATCTTGTGTCCCCTTCAGAATGACAAATGTATCCTCAACAGCTGTATGTCTCTTGTAACCCCCACAAAATGATATATGTATCCTGCGTACCCAATTATCCCCTAATAGATACATGTACAGGGTCTATAGGTCAACCAAATGACGTAGACAAACGTAGGCTAAGTTGTTTGTTACCGGCTATAAAGGTAGGCCGCTTGGCCATGAAAGGTGTGTCTCTTTCTCTGGCACTAGCCGAGAGGAACACCCGCTCAGCTGACCGATCAATAAAGGGTGTGGTACTTGTCTTCCTGTCTCCGTGCCTCCTTGGTGTAATTAGGTAAGCTCCAGGGGGAAACGAGCCCTTTTGGCTAACACATGCATAAAGTCTGTAACAGTTATTGTTTTGGTGGGTGAGTGGGTGTTTCTGAGCACACCAATAGATAGCTCCTAAGTGAGTGGTTCCTCCCAGCAGGGAAAGGCCCTGACACAAGAAGTAACTCTGAGAGGTAGTTCAGGGGTGAATGTGCTTTCTGCTGTAGGGAGAAAACAAAACTGTGTTTGGTAAGCAGCATCACTGGTAAGAAGGGAGCTCCCTCTGTGCCCTCGTCCACTAATAAAGCGATGTTCTGTGTGCCTCTGTCATTACTCCAGGGACTCTGCCCGCCTGTGCTAACCTACCAATAAGTAGACAGTGAGGTCCCAGGTAATACCTTGCTGAACTGGTGCCTTAGAGACTGCTTCAGATACCACTCACATAATTGTAAATGAGGAGTAACCCCACTAAGGTCATTAGAGTTATATTAATATAAAGCTACTGTAAGTTGTAAGAAGCCAGAGGTATCAAACATGCCCTGAAGAACATTGTTAACAGCTACAATTCTTACTCTGCCCTTCTGTCTGCAGCAACTAAGGCTATGTCTACACTACACTTTTGTCGGCAAAACTTTTGTCGGCCAGGGATGTGAAAAAAAACCCACCACCCTTGCCTAACAAAAATTTGACTGACAAAATGCGCTGGACAGCACTTTGTCGGCGGGAGATACTCTTCCGTCAACAAAGCTACTGCCCCTCGTTGGGGGTGGTTTTATTTTGTCAGCAGGAAAGTGTAGACATAGCCTAAGACTGCCACCAATTGCCCTTATACATATTCCAAACCTTTAGCTTCCTCTTGGAGCTAAAGATAATGAGAATCAATATATGCCCATCATCAGAGGCTGCACTAGCTACAGGGAAACTAGGCAGCTGACTAGGGTGGCAGATTTCTGGGCAGCAGCCTGGGATGGCAGATTTGGTCTGGCCACCCTTCCATCATGACAGACAGGGGACGGGCCAAATTTGAGTGGTGATGTGACCCTATGCACCAAGTCAAAATGCTACTCACTCAAATTTTGTCCGGCCACCCCTCTGTCATGAAACCAGTGGCTCTGCCAAACCTGAGTAGCACTGTGACCCCATGCTTCAGGGCAAACAGGCTAGTCTGTAGAGCAGTGGTCCCCAACCTTTTTGTGACCAGTAGCACATTCATGTTTTCAGAAGAGTGTGGCGGGCACCAACAATTTTTCAAGGCTTATTTTGTATTTGTACATTAAATAATACAAAAACCCATCATATTTAATATTACATAATATATGAATCTAGAGAGAAGAGAGAAGCTGGAGAGAAGCTGCGAGGACAGAGAACACCGGTGCCCGCAGTCCCGGAGTATTCTGTCCCCAGCAGGCGCGGGGGCCCGGATTCTCTCCCCTGCTGGGCACTAGATGGGTCCCGCGCCTGCCGGGGACCGAGAACACCGGCGCCCGCAGCTTGCAGCCCCGGAGTTCTCTGTCCCTGGCAGACATGGGGCCGCCATGTCTCGGGGCAGCTTCTCTCCCATGTGGGGCATTAGGCAGGCCCCGCACCTGCCGGGAACAGAGAACACTGCGCCCGCAGCCTGAGTTCTCTGTCCCCGACAGGCGCAGGGCCGTGGCTTCTCTCCCCTGCTGGCGGGCACACATAAATGCCTCAGCGTGGGCACCACATTGGGGACCACTGCTGTAGAAGATTGAAATAAAAGTCATTGAAATTAATCCAACATAAAAATTTTCCAATAAGAAAAGGATTAAAGAAATTTGTTGTATGCTTATGCCATCTACTGGATACCAATGGAAACAAAAGAGAAATAGCTGAAATCTGAGCCCTCAGCTGGACGTCATCAGATAGAAAATCAGAGGATCGCCCTTCTCCAACAGACCCTGAAACAGGATACATAAACTGGGTCACCTTATGGGACTGCAGAGTTTTGCTTATCCCCTTCAAACAGCCTCTCCCTTCATCCAGGGTTACAGGAAGAAGAGCTTACTGACTAGCTGCAGAACCCAGATATACTATTGGACACTGACCAGCCTGATGAACAGCTCTCACTTCCTCTTGGGTTACAAGACAAAGAAATGGTGAGATTTCACCTCAGCTTGTATTTCTCTTTCTGATCTTGAATATAAATAACTAAAAGTTATCTTGAGCCTACACTCTTTAGTGAGACCGCAAGTAACTATATGTTGCCTATTAACTAACTATTGCTATAAGCATGCTCATCTTTGTAAGCCCATGCAGACTGGCCTAAGAGATTTAAAACCATAATGTACAATTGTACATCATGAACAATTGTTCTTAAAATTGTTTTCTCCATGCCACCCCATTCAAACAGGGATTCTTAAAAGTATCTTTAAGACAAGTGCATCCTTACTACTTGGAGAAATATGGGAAGAGCGGTAAATGTGTTGGAGGAATTGAAGAATTGATGACAGATGATCATAAGTAAGTGTAATTAGGAATGCTGATGATTTGTACTGGTATATGAGATAACTGCAGAATCTCAACCTTAGTCTATGACAGTTGCTTGCAAGACTTTATTTTTGTGTTCAGTACATGCCTAGAACACTGGCTATGTCTACACTTGATTGATGAACTGTTGATTGTACATATGTGGTTCTGGGTGAATTATCAAAATCTTGATTGGTTAAGAGCATCACGTGTCTTGATTTGAGAAATACTGTCCAAAGTAAAAGCTGGTGTGAATAGAACCTTGCATTAAAATTAGTAAGTTACGCTCCCTGGACTCAATAAAAAGGAGTTATCCTAACTAAAGTCCATTCCTATATTAGCTATAAAACTTATCAAATTGACAAATTTAGTTTGTTAGATTTCATCTTTAAAATCTAATTGGCACCTCAGCAAATTCATAAAAATTGATCCCCATTTACACTTGCAAAGTGAAATCATAATCAGATCTGTAAGGATTTGTGACTTAAATTGCGGTAGTTGAGCAATACACTTGATATTATTCATCTAAAATTGTAGTGGGGTGGTCACCCCGCTCCGGTTAAGAAGGGATTAAAAGCAGCCAAGGGAGGCTGGCTGGGTAAACAGCCACAGGTGTGGCCACACCCAATTAGGGTCCAGGTGACCCTGATAAATGGGCAGGCTGAGGAACGAGAGAAGACTCTTGCTGAGAACCAGAGAGGACTAGACTGCTGAGGATAGCAAGCAGGGTACCTGAGACAGAGCAGAGCTGGGGAAAGGCAGGCAGAGCTGAGGAGCTCTGGCTTGATAAGTCCCCAGACTGAGGCCTTTCTAAAGGCCAGGGGAGGTACTAGGGCTGCAGGGAGGCAGCTGGGGTTTGAAAGGCAACAGGTTCAAACCCCCTGCCCAATGATGAGTGGTCACTTCAGACTTCAGTTTGCTCCTGAGGGAAGGGACTAAATGAGGACTAGCAGAGGGTCACAGAGGCAAGTTGGGCTTAGGATTCCCTGGGGAGGGAAGACCCAGAGTGTAGGGGCACTGCTGTGGGGCAGCACCCCAAGGTAAGGGACACTGGGGTCCAGGAGGGATGCGGTGCCTGAAGTGCTATAAGTGATGCAGATCAGGAGGAAGCAGGTACCAGTAGGAAGACACCAGCCAGCAGGAGGTGCTCTGGGGCTGGAACTGAACTAATTCCCGGACAACCAGCAGGAGGTGTCACGGTGGTGAGTGCCCGCTGTGCTACAAAAATATATCCAGGAATTACAGGTTTTGATACAAGGCAGACAAAGATCTTGGCATGTGTATTCTTTTTCCTGGTAAATACTCTCAAGTCCCAGTTAATTTATCTCAAATGAAGAAATGATGGGAGCAATGGCTAAGGAAGAGTTTTGAAGGGTAACTGATTCCTAAAAAACATGTACTTTGTTTAATTTAAAAATGCTGCAGAATGAGGATGTGGTGATAGAAAGTCCATGAGCTCTTTTGCCCCAAAATAAAGAGGTTCTGAAAAGTTTGCTTTATAATTATAAGTTTAGAGAACTTCATAACCATTTGCCTGCCACTAATCTAACTTTACTCAACTCCTTAAAAGAAGAGTCATGACAGTATTTAGAAGTCAGTTCTGCAGCTGTACCCCCAGAATTCCCACTGAAATCCCTAAGGTCTTATCCTATTCCCTCTGAAATCGATGACAAAATTCAGATTGACTTGAATGGGAGCAAGATTGAGTGGGTTCATTTGTAAATAGGGGTTACAGATTAGCTTTTGCAGCCTTGCATTTTAATACCAGGAATGAGCCTGAATTCTAAAATGCAAGCATTTCCTTTTGCATATACAGATTTTGTGGTGCTGTATCACTGGATCTGGTCAGAAGGGAAACTGACCTGAGAAATGATAGCTTTCATATTTGCATTTATATGCTAAAGTTGTCAAGCACTTTACTTTATATACTACATTTTGGGTGTTCAATGCAGTCTATACTGGCACCTTTAAAATTCAAATACATTTAAGTTTTCTTAAATTCATAGATTTTTTTTTTTTAGCATGATGTACAAAAACTTTGCAGGAAGTTGGTGCCATAACAGTATTATAGAAATTATTCACATTACCTCAGGCACACAGAAATAACATCATTGGGCCAAATTCTGCACTCTGTTACACAGATACAACTGCCATTAAAATCAATAGTGTTGCACAAGTGTAAGCAAAGGTAGAATCTGACCCAAATACTGTACTTGATTTTATAATCTTAGGAAACACACAAAGGAATGATGGATGAAAAAGGGCCTATTTCAGCAATGCTGTAATGACAGCATTATCAAGATCTCCTTGACTGACAGCTCACTGGAGTCCATCCCTTGCCTGATTCTGACTCTTCCTTATTGATCTTCACTCTGGCAATTACTGAGATCCCTACTGACTGATTACCACCTCTTGGTCATCCTTGCCTGGTGGATACCAGCCTAGCTGTGTGGCCTAGCAGTCACTGCCTATGCCTTGGTCCCTTACAAAGATCATGAGGCCTAAAGATTAGCCCTTCCATGACAGGGCAATCAAAGGTAGGGAAAAAGCCTCATAGCCTAATAATGTACAGAAGATTGGCAATAAAGGGGTGAAAGGGGAAGGAAGGAAAAAAACCTTCTAAATAATTTACTACTTTTTTTGGCTCAGATAGTCTCAAGTCAAGCCTGGAATCAATCATTCAGAGAGGTTACTCAAGCCAGCCTATAGCCACCCAGCTGCAGATACGGAAACTGAGTGTCCCAAGCATTTGGATTTGTAAGGTATTGGAGGAGTGGAGCTCATTTGCAGAAGTTCTGTTGCCACCCAGGGAGTTGAAGTTTTAAACATTTCTGCATTAGGCTGTCCCTTTCCCTGGGAAGATAAGCCATCAAGGGATCCACATCCACAGCTTCAGGTACTTCAGTTAACCCAAACCCTGTCTATAAAAGATCATCAATAACTCTGGGCTCTGGTGGAGAAATATTTTCTAAACATTTTACAGTACAGTAAGTCCTCACTTTAAGTCGTTCCAGTTAATGTTGTTTTGTTGTTGATCAATTAGGAAACATGCTCATTTAAAGTTGTGCAATGCTTCAGTCTTACGTTGTTTGGCTGCCTGCATTCTCCACAGGTGGCAGCCTCCCTGCACCTCTGGCCCCCGCCGCCAGACCCTGCGGATCAGTGCCTTCTCTCCCTCCCCACCCCCCTACCGTGGCAATCAGCTGGCTTATGGTGTTTCGGGGGCAGGGGGGAGGAGCAAGGACTCAGCACACAGGCTCCCTCTGCCTCCCGAACACCTCAAGCTAGCTGATTGCCCCGGGCAGGAGGTGGGAAGGGGGACAGAGGGAGAGCCTGCGCATGAGTCCTCGCTCCTCCCACCTAAACACAGCAAGCCAGCTGATTGCCCCAGGCAGGAGGGAGGCGGGAGGAGCGAGGACTCAGCAGGGGAAGTAAAGGAGGATGAGGTGAGGGGGAGGAAGAGGCAGGTCAAGGATGGGGGCTTGGGGGAGTGGGTGGGCTGAGGCTTGAGGCCCCCCACCCCTGGTGCTTGCAGAGTAGTGGAAGCTACCACTGCTGTGTAATGTGCTTCTCCTAGCCTACAGCACCTTCAGCCTCCTTGCCTGCCTCATCTGCAGTATCAGTGGGCTGTGCCTGTGTAGGGTAAGGCAGGGGCACCTCCCAACTATAGTACTGTACTGTATGTTTGTAAACACACAGCACGTGCACACTACTCACCCCCCCCCCAGTGTAGTATTAAATTGCTTGTTTAAAATGTATATAATGCCTTTTGTCTGGCAAAAAAAATTTCCCTCGAACCTAACCCCCCCCCCCCCCAATTTACATTAATTCTTATAGGGAAATTGGATTTGCTTAACATTGTTTCACTTAAAGTCGCATTTTCAGGAACATATCTACAATGTTAAGTGAGGAGTTACTGTACTGATTTCTGCTTCAGTACAACTTCAGATAGCACCAAGTGAGCCCTTACTGGGGCTGTGGAAGGCATTCCCTTTGAAGCTGTCTGCTTGGTATGGTATAATTTTTAAGACTTACCGTCCCCTTAGGATCTATGCACTGTCCAGAAGGTGTTTCAAACCGGTACTTGTCAAACCACTTATTCATTACTTCAATATCCTTTTCTGCACCGCGCCTGCCTGTTGTCACACACATCAGAAACGCCACACGGGTTTTGCTCATGTCATACGTATCCTGTTAATTCAAAATGTTTGATGAATGGTCTGTAGCTTTACTGAACAACAGCATTCTAACACTGTATGGCTTTTCTACACGAAACACACGACTGAGAGCCCAATCCTGCAACTACTCTGCTAAAAGAAATCCCACTGACTGTGAGAGCATCTGTAGGATTGGGCTTCTATAGCCTTGTCTACAACCTAAAACTGATGTGTTGCTAATAGGGCTGTCAAGCGATTAAAAAAATTAATCACAATTAATTGCACTGTTAATAATAGAATACCATTTATTTAAATATTTTTTGATGTTTTATACATTTTCAAATATACTGATTTCAATTACAACACAATTCAAAGTGTACAGTGCTCACTTAATATTTTTGATTACAAGTATTTGCACTGTAAAAAAAAACACCAGAAATACTATTTTTCAATTAATCTCATACAAGTACTCTAGTGCAATCTCTTTATCATGAAAGTTGAACTTACAAGTGTAGAATTATGTACAAAAAACTATTTTTTAATTCAAATCTAAAATTTTAGAGACCGTGAGTCCACTCAGTTCTACTTCTTGTTCAGCCAAATTGCTCAGACAAACAAGTTTCTTTTCATTTGCAGGAGATAATGCTGCCCTCTTCTTGTTTAAATGTCACCTGAAACTGAGAAGAACTTTCTCATGGCACTGTTGTAGCCGGTGTTGCAAGATATTTACATGCCAGATGCGCTAAAGATTCACATGTTCCTTCATGCTTCAACCATCATTCCAGGGGACATGTGTCCATGCTGATGACTGGTTCTGCTCGATAACAATCCAAAGCAGTGTGGACTGATGCATGTTCATTTTCATTATCTGATTCGGACACCAACAGCAGAAGGTTGACTTTCTTTTTTGTTGGTTTGGGTTCTGTAGTTTCCACATCAGAGTGTTGCTCTTTTAAGACTTCTGAAAGCATGCTCCATACCTCATGTCCCTCAGATTTTTGGAAGGCACTTCAGATTCTTAAACCTTGGGTTGAGTGCTGTAGCTATCTTTAGAAATCTCACACCAATACCTTCTTTGTGTTTTGTGACATCTGCAGTGAAAGTGTTCTTAAAATGAACATGCATGCTGGGCCAACATCCAAGACTGCAATAACAGGAAATATAGGGCAGAATGAGGGTAAAACTGAGCAGCAGACGTACAATTCTCCCCCAAGGTGTTCAGTCAGAAATTTAATTAATGCTTATTTTTTTTTAATGAGAGTCTTCAGCATGGAAGCATATACTCTGGAATGGTGGCCAAAGCATGAAGGGGCATACAAATGTTTAGCATATCTGGCACGTAAATACCTTGCAATGCCGGCTACAGAAATGCCATGCAAATGCCTGTTCTCACTTTCTGGTGACATTGTAAATAAGAAGAGGGCAGCATTATCTCCTGTAAATGTAAACAAACTTGTTTGTCTTAGCGATTGGCTGAACAAGAAGTAGGACTGAGTGGACTTGTAGGCTCTGAAGTTTTTACATTTTATTTTTTAATGCAAGTTTATTGTACATAATTCTACACTTGTAAGCTCAACTTTCATGATAATGAGATTGCACTACAGTACTTGTATGAGGTGAATTGAAAAATTTATCATTTTTACAGTGCAAATATTTTAAACTAAAATATCATTTGATTCAATTACAATACAATTCACTGTATATGAAAATGTAGAAAAAAATCCAAAATATTTAATAAACTTCAATTGGTATTCTATTTAACAGTGCCATTAAAACTTTAATTAATAGCAATTTTTTTGAGTGAACTGTGATTGACACCCCTAGTTGCTAATAGCAGGCATCTGCAAGTGGTGCAGATGAACCAGGGCTGAAAATGGTTTAATCATAATTGCAGGTGGGACCAAACTATCTTCAACACTATTTCAGAGTATGGTCTAGACCAGGGGTCGGCAACCTTTCAGAAGTGGTGTGCCGAGTCTTCATTTATTCACTCTGATTTAAGGTTTCGAGTGCCAGTAATACATTTTAACATTTTTAGAAGGTCTCTTTCTCTAAGTCTATAATATATAACTAAACTATTGTTGTATGTAAAGTAGATAAGGTTTTTAAAATGTTTAAGAAGCTTCATTTAAAATTAAATTAAAATACAGAGCCCCCTGACCAGTGGCCAGGACCCAGGCAGCGTGAGTGCCACTGAAAATCAGCTCGTGTTCTGCTTTTGGCACCCATGCCATAGTTGCTACCTCTGGTCTAGACACTCCCCTAGCAGATTCTGCTCCTTCTTACACGAGCATAAATCAGGATTAACTTTAAGTTAATGGAGTTATAAAATGTAAAACTCACAGTGAGGAGAATTTGGCCTAAAATAGCAGGTTAAAGAAATTTGTTTAAGGATTTGGGTTCAAATTATTTCTGTATTTCAAGTAATAAACAAAATAAGATAGTTAACATTATCCTTGAACATTAAACTCTTCAGGGATAGCTGCAATATAAAAATTGGTCACAGGAGAACAGATATTACAGGCCTGATTCATAAAAGGAAGAAAAGATGGATGTTTTTCATTTCTCAAGTTTTTAACAAATAATTTTTAGACTTTTGGTTGATACATGAAAAGGAGATAAATGGCAGATGGTTCTATTCATGGAAAAATTCTGTTCTCAGCTACACCTGTGCAACCCCATTGAAGTCAGGCACAATCTGACACAATTTGACATAATGGTTCTAGTGAGGTGGAGTGAAATCCATACCCCCACCTCAGCAGGGCCAGGGTTTCAACCCAACTGCATATATTATAGAATAATTCCATATCTACAAGTGCTAGTTTTCTATAACGACACCTCTACCTCAATATAACACGACCTGATATAAAACGAATTCAGATATAACGCGGTAAAGCAGCGCTCACGGGGGGGCGGGCTGCACACTCCGGTGGATCAAAGCAAGTTCGATATAACACGGTTTTACCTATAACGCGGTAAGATTTTTTTTTTTTGGCTCCCGAGGACAGCGTTATATTGGGGTAGAGGGGTATATAGAAATGTGATGATCAGTGAAACTACTAGTAATTTCCTGAAGTTACTTTGTGCTATTGCTCTACCTATGAAAGTGGTGGTTGCGTGGGGGGAGGGAGGGGTAGGGGTAGGTAATAGGCACCTATATAAGAAAAATCCCCAAATATCAGGAGGGTCCCTATAAAATTGGGAGATCTGGTCACCCTAGCTATACCTGAGCTCTAAGGCCCAGTTCCACAAAGATATCTAGGCTTCTAACTTCCATTGAAGTCAATGGAGGTTAGAAGCCTAAATATCTTTATGGATCAGAGCCTGTGAGGTCCAGGATTGTATCATCTCTCATTATTTTTATTTTGGAATTTATTAAAGTTGACAGGCATATTAAAAGCATTCATATCTTAGGTGTAAATACAGCTTCCTTTAATTTTGCATGTGATGGTGGTTTGCTTTCAAGCTTTTCCTGTTTTTCAAAATCCTCTCAGGATATTATCCTGCTCCAGGAGCAATGCTCCATGCCAACTCTCCATGACAATGCGTGATCCTGGGTTGAGGGAGAGGAGAGTGGCCAATTGATCCATAATTATGCAGAGTCACTAGCCATAATCCCTCTTGTAGACAGAACATAGGGGAAGCAATTACTACTATCATCCAGGGGCTATAGTTACAACCATGAAACAGCTAATGGCCTAATTCTGCACATATCTCTTCACATATGGATTTCTGCCATGAATAATCCCATTAATTTTGATGTAGGGCTTACTACCATGTAACCCCTACAACTGGCTGTGTATAGGATGGGCCATGACCTGCATACCCAGGGGGGCATTCCATCCCCCAATCCCAAGGGAGATCCCCTTTTGGAAATTCCACTTAACCTGGCTATACTCAGGCTCCAGCCCACAGTATAGCAGGGTTAAGCAAACTATTCAATGTCATCTTTATTAACCTGAGAAAACTGCATAATTCAGCAAAATTCAATTATTTACAAATATCAGGCTGATTCTGCTCTCTGGCACACAAGGGCAGCTCCCACTGAAGTCCAGGGAAGCTGCACCCATAAAACTGGGAGGAGAACTTGGCCAGGGGCTTCATGGGTATTGAACTGTTCTGAGAAAACTGAAAAATAAGTACAATTACCAATTCGTCATAGTCACTTTGCTCAGTTCTTCCTTTAAAACTTGTATCACTTGTCTGATTCCTGGTTTGTTGTTCACCAGTTCTCAATACAGCAGCTGTGTGGATATTTAAAAACAAGTAACTTATAAGTGCAGTTCAAATGACAGATGAAGCTGTTTTTGTATGACTTCCTTTCCTAATTTTTGTAAGTCACAATTGACACATTGGACAATGCAAACTGCTATAGGGACAACCCCCCACTCCTCAATGCTAAACGCACACATCACTGCAGGCCTAGGAATATGCTTCCTCTACTCTGTAGTTTGACCAGGTGAGTTAAGCCCTGTCTGAACTAGGCTTTTTTTTTTTTGTCAAGTTTCTCACTGTTGCTCCAACTCCACCACTTGTGGCAACAGTGACTAGGACTTAAGGTAGCTATCAGTATATTAAGCACAGTGTTATCTAAGCCTACTCAGATAAAATTTACTGCCATGGTTAAAATACTGCCAGTGCCTTATCTACACTAGTTCTCCTACTGTTGCTACTACCATTTAAACTGAAACAGTGGCAGCACCAATACAAAATCTCTGGCCAAAAAGGCCTAGAAGAGAGAAGCCCAAAATAGAGCCTCAGCCTGGCCCATACACTGAACTTGCTGTGCTGAACTTTACCTCAACTGGAAATGAACTTCTAAATCTTTATCTGGTGGTTTATTATTCTGCATTTAAGTTAATTATGTTCAGGGACTGATTTGGAAAGGAAGACTGTTTCCTTCCCTTAAAATAAGTTAATAAAAAAAAGGAAGAGGACTGCAGAGGAATGTTCCTCTTTTTAAATGTTTAACATTCAAACCCTGTCTGTATTTTACTGCACTGTCTGTAAATTGAGATTCAATCATCTTTTAATTCCATTTCACCTTTTTTAGCATCACCTACATTCTATTTTATACAATAACTACAGGAGTGAACTGTCATATCAAAACTTGGAAAAACTCATTTTAAACAAAATAGGAGTAGTAAATTGGTATCAAACTGTTGTTTTGACCACAATCTCTTCAGAACCCCTAATATATTAACAGACTTATTGTTCTGCATGTAAAACTTTTTGTCTGCATGGATTATGAGCTTTACTTATGTAAAATTCTCATTGAAGGAAATAGTGATTTTGTTTAGGTCAGACCTATATTAAAAATTGAGGATAGCAGGTTTATGTCCTGTTTACATTATTTTTTTTATTGGCTATCAGCTCTCAACCTGCCAAGTTATAGGATATTAACTTTGATTATATAAACAAAATGGGAAAAACATTTTGATTCCAGCTCCTGGGTTGGTGTCTATTTTCCATCATTGCTGTTGTATGTAGCAGTGGTGTTGTAGCTGTGTTGGTCCAGGATATTAGAGAGACAAGGTAGGTGATATAATATCCTGAAGAGTTCTGTGTAAGCTTGACTCTCTTACCAGCAGAAATTGGTCCAATAAGAAATATTACCTCACCCATCCTGTCTCTCTAAATTACTGTCTTAGTGACACGAAGTGCATCTTTACAGTCTATTTCTGAGACCCTCTTTTTAAGTTTTCAGTTTAGTTTCTCAAACACAAAAGGAAAGCTATTATACTGGGATTAGGCTGGAGATTTACATTGCCAAGCACAGTCTTTTATTTCTTATTAACAAATGTCTGTTCATGAGCCTTGCTTAATTTTGCAGGTGTGATGGGAAATCCTGCTCCCATTGAAGTCAGTGAGTTTTGCCATCATTTTCACTAGCAGCCAATTCTACCTGTGGATTACATAATTCACTTGGTTAGATGTCCTAGTTTTCAGTGTGAATAGCTGATAGTGCTTGCGGGTATAACACTGGCTTGGAAACTGTGATCCACAGATTTAAAAATTTTATTAAAGTGAATGTTTGAAATGAAATAAACACAGGTTGAGAGGGAAGGTACTGTACATCTGGGGTCAGGCTTTGGTTATGGGGGGGTTACAGATATTGTTTGTAAGGATGAAAAGATACATACATATTGCATAACCGGCATAGAGCCAGATTGAGGTGCAAGGGTTTTTAAAGTGTCAGTGGATAAGTGGGCTCAGCTACGCCACCCATGGAATGAATAAGGAGTCTAAGTCAGTATCGGTGTAGCAGATAAGTACGTGGGTGGGGTTCGTCCCTTGGTCCGTCAGGGAAGGAAGTAGGTTATTTCCCTGGTCAGCTGTCTTGGTTACTCAGTGTGGTATTGGCAGTATCCGGTGATGTGTTCCTAATGCGCCAGGGCTGTGCCTACAGGAAATAGAGTTCAGGAGGGCTATCTTGGCAGAACAATATAATTGTGCAGCGGCTGTGAGAATGGGACCACCTACTATTGGAGCTTTATCTCCAGCACTGTCAGTACCTACTCCCAGACCCCTGGATTTCCTATTTTAACAAATCTCGTAGGTTTTCACTCCCCTCTCTCATGCTTTGAAACACAGGGCCCTGCTTTCCTCTGCCTAGTCTAGTTCTTCAGCAAAACCAGGGAGCTGCCAACTCCAACCGACAGGGCGGGGGTAGCGGGATGGCTCCCCTGGCTGTTTAAACACAGACCCGTTTTGGGGCTGCGGGGGTGAAAGCTGTTCGGTATTTAATAACACCCTTCTCTCCCCCCCCCACACGCACGTGGGCGGAAAGGGGGGGGAGAAGGGTGCTCACTGAGCTGACAGACAATGGGCTGCAATCCTGCAGCCCCCGGCACTGGCCCGGGGATGGCGCTGCCTGTCCGGGTGGTGGATCGGATTCCCGGCTCCGCTCTAGCTACGGGAGGCCCTTCGCCGCGGCGTGGATCGGGGCTTGCGGCAGGTGAGCCGGGGCGGGGGGCTCTAGCGGCTGCCAGCCCGGCTCAGCGCCTCGCACCCGGTGGCGCTGCTCAGGTTACAGCCCGACCCCCCCCCCTTCGCACTCCGCCCTCGCCAGCTGCCTTTACCTGGCGCTGCCGCTGCTCCCGCCTTTTCCTGCCCGGCCAGCGCCTCGCGCACGTCGCGGCGGCCCACGTCGTCGAGCGCCTCTCTCAGCACCTCGGCGGCCCGGCCCGCGTAGCGCTGCGCCAGCTGCGCCGGGCTCCCATCGGCGCCCCGGAGCTCGGCCCGGGCGCCGCGCGCCGGCTGCGGGCCCCGCAGGTAGAACGCGCAGCGCGCCCGCTCCTCCTCGCTCAGCCGCGCCAAGGCGGCCTGGACGAGCCGCTCCATCCCTGGCTCGGTCCGGGATCCGCCCGCTCGCCCTGCCGCGCCGCTCTGGCAAGCCGCGTCCGCACGGCGGAGCCTGACAAGCCGGGGTGCCGAAGCAGGTATTTGTGGGCGCGAGAGCCGCGCCCCAACCGCGCCCCACCCACCCCAGCGAAACCCTGACTCCAGCTCTCCCCCGGCGCGCCAAGCACGCGTCTCCCTCCCGGCCTGGCGGCTTCCTCGCTGCTTTCCAACCTGCCCTGTTCAGTGCCAGTCGGTCCTGCCTTCTCTGGGTGCTTAGAAGTCCCGTCAAAATCAGTGGGCGCTGTGGGTACTGCGTGAGATGCTCATGCAGCCAAGCCTTCGGTGTAAGTTTTGTGAAGGCCAAAAGCATAACTAGGCTAAAAAAAGAATGAGAGATGGGCCTGGAGGAGAGGTCCCTCCGTGGCTACTAGCCAAGATGGGCAGGGATGCATCTACATACCCTGAGTGTCCTTAAATCTCTGACCAGGGGCCACCGATTCTTCCTAAAAGTGAGGGGGGTCTGAGGGCCCCCCTGGCCCTTCGCTTCCCCTGAGGCTCTACCCCCGGCAGAGCTGGACTGGGGAGACTGGGCCCTTCCACCCCCCCAGGGTGGGGGTGGCCTGAGAGCAGCCCCTGGTTTGTGTCCATGGGTCCCACGCCCAGGGCAGATGGAGGGTCTGTGGCTTCCCCATACAGCTCTTACGCCAATCAGACTTCAGCTTTTGGCTGAAGATGGGGCCTTGGGGACCAAAGAGCCACAGCGGGGCCATGGAAAGCTGCACAGGCAGGTGTGGGGACCCAGGGATCCTCCATCTGCCCTGGGCAGGGGGTTGGGAACACAGGTCGGGGGCTGCTCTCAGGCCCCCCACTCACCCTAGGCAGACAGTGTGTCCATGGCTCCCCATAGCTCTCGGGGCCACTCTTATCCAGGCTGGGCTCCAGCTTCTGGCCTGGCCGGGGTATAGGACCTCATGGGTGAATAGGAGGGCCCTGGGCAAAAAGGGACAGGACAGGACAGGCCCGTCTACTTTCAAAAATGGGAGGGCCAAGTTTCAGCGTCCCTGCTTGTGACTGCCAGAAGCTGGGATTGGATGACAATGGATGGGTCTCTGGATAACTGCCCTGTTCTGGTCATTCCCTCAGACACAGCTGGCACAAGACAGGGTACTGAGCTAGATAGACTATTGGTTTGACTTCTTATGGCCATTTTTATGTTTTTAGGTAACTTTCACTATACTAATCTAGTAGGAAAGCCAGCTACGGTGCACACATTGGAGGGGGAGCAGGGGCCTTGACCAGTACCTGATAGATGGGTTGGAGGTAGCTGTGACAGGTTCGGTCACGGAGACCCCTCCTTGGAACTGTCACCTGACATGCTGGAATTACCTCTGAGCCCATTTTTCCTGCCAGCTTGGGTCTTCCAGAACCCTGCCTTGTTGAGCCAGACACAGTAGCCTGCTGCAACACAGACCCAGGTCTGGTCCATGCTCCCAAAGCTGCAGATTTTAACTAAAAACTGCTCAGCAGGTCACCTATCTCCGACACCCAGTTCCCAATGGGATCCACCCCCCCCCAATCCGTTTTACTCTGTATAAAACTTTTGCAGGGTAAACTCATAAATTGTCCACCCTCTGTAACACTGATAGAGAGCTATGCACAGCTGTTTGCTCCCCCAGGTATTAATCCCTTACTCTGGGTTAATTAATAAACCAAAGTGATTTTATTAAGCATAAAAAGTAGGATTTAAGTGGTTTCAAGTAATAACAGACAGAACAAAATAAGTCACCAAGCAAAATAAAGCAAAAACATGCAAGTCTAAGCCTAATACATTAAGAAACTGATACAGGTAATATCTCACCTTCAGAGCTGTTCCAATAAGATTCTTTCACAGACTAGACTCCTTCCTAGTCTGGGCCCAGTCCTTTCCCTGGTACAATCCTTGTTAGTTCCAGTTCAGGTGGTAACTAGGGGTTTTCTCATGACTGGCAGCCCCTTTGTTCTGTTCCACCCCCTTTTATAGCTTTGGCACAAGGTGGGAATTTTTTGTCTCTCTTGGTCCCCACCCCTCCTTCTAAATGGAAAAGTACCAGATTTAAAATGGATTTCATTACCAGGTGATATGGTCACATGTCCTGTGAGACCCCAGCCTCTATTCTTCCAGGGCTGGCCCACATGCGCCCAGGAAGGTTTGCAAGTAAACAGAGCCATTTACAGGCAATTGTCCTAGTTAATGGGAGCCATCCAGATTCCAAACCACCATTAATGGCCCACACTTTGCATAATTACAATAGGACCTCAGAGTTATACTTCATATTCCTAGTTTCAGATACAATAATGATACATTCAAGAAAACAGGATGAGCACACTCAGTAGATTAAAAGCTTTGTAATGATACCTTACAAGAGACCTTTTGCATAAAGCATGTTCCAGTTACATTATATTCACACTCATTAGCCTGTTTCCATAAAACATATGGAGTGCAACGTCACAGTAGCATCCAGGGCACAGTTGCTGAGCAATAGTGGAAGGGGAAAGGCACCCAGGGTCTTCTGGAGTAGGGAAGCGCAGTGGGGGCTCTGCTGGCAGGTCCCATCAACCTGTCAGTGGCAGGGCCGCCCAGAGAATTCAGGGGGGCCTGGGGTCTTCGGCAGGGGGGGCCCCTGCCACCGAAGACCTGGAGCAGAAGAAGCTCCTGGGGCCTGGGCCTGTGAGAGTTTTCCGGGGCCCCGGTGCGAGTGAAGGACCCCGCTCCAGGTGCCCCAAAAATGCTTGTGGGAGCCCCTGCGGGGCCTGGGGCAAATTGTCGCACTTGCCCCCGCCTCTGGGTGGCCCAGGTCAGTGGGTCCCTGATGCTGGTTGGCTGGGGTGGGAATGGCTAGGGGATCAGTTGGTCCCTGGAGCAGGGGCTCTATCGGTCCATGGGGCTGGCTGGGAAGAAGAGGTAGGGCTCAGTCAGTTTGTCCCTGGGGGCTAGTTAGGGACAGAGAAAGGGGAAGGGTCAGTGCCATCATGAGACAGGAGGAGGAGATGGGGTGCTCAGTTGGTCTGTAGGGGATAGAAGAGGGCAGTCAGTTCAAAAGAGGTCCAGATCAAAAGAATCTTGCATCACATTATTTGCAAAGATCAGAGAAGGCAGACAGATTGGCTAACTTTTTTGCTGTTTGTAGTTGAATTTGTCTTAAGGGCATTTACATTATAGCTTCCAGTAAGGCCCCACCCTCTTGTCCTGAATTAACCTGCTGTCAGCACCTCCCACATCATGTTAATGGCCAGATTCCTGTGCCAGCTGCAAACCTAGCTACAGATTTAACGCCCTGCAGAAATGTATGTATTGCCATTACACCAGCAACATGTCAACATGGGCCTCCCAATCCTGAATGCACGTCCCAGTGAGTAACATCATATCTGGGGTTGTCAGCTTCTGCTGAGTAACCCTCACTTGTTGACTACAGTGAGCAGAGCTCCAACGTTGGGGCAAGCCCTCCGGAGACAGAGAAAGGTCTTCAAACTTGGAAGTTTTGCAGGAACTGCTCCTCATCCCAGGTGTCTAGCACAGCCCAGTTCCAGGAGTCACTGAATGTGATACAGACCCAAAAGTGGCACCCAACCTGGTAAAAATCCATAGCAAGCAAGTACCTGAACTGGTTTTTAATAAGGCAGTGGCAGAGAACCAAGCTTCCTTTACAGCATTAACAGGTGCAGCAATATCTCCAGTCCCCAGTTCTGGACATTCTTGATAATCCGGTTGGTCTGTTGCTGGTCCTACTGTCGTTCCTACCAGTCTGTCCTACAGTGAAGTTTGCTGCAGCTTCCTCTGGAGTATCTGGTGTTGGTTATTGAAGAGACAGGACACTGGACTAGATGAGGGCACCCCACCTTTTCCCAGTCCATAGGGCTCCAGGCGTAACCCGGTTAATTTAGGCGCCCCCACCTTTTCCCAGTTCGTAGGGCTCCAGGCGAAAAGCACCTGCCCTTATCCAATTCGTAGGGCTCAGGATGCAACTAACCTGGTCAATTTAAGTACCCACACCCTTTCCCAGTACATAGGGCTCCAGGTGTATACTGCTTCTGCAGGTGTGCAGGACCTTTTACCAGTGAAAGAGCCTTACATGGTAATATGCTACATAACTTCTATTTATTAACAATCATCAAAAACAGACAGCACATGCTACACATACAGTGCTCACCACTCCCAATAAGACAGATGAACTTTTCTTGATGGCCAGTCAAGATCAGGTCCATCTGTGGGACTCCAGTTTCTGTTTGGTGTTATTGGCAGTGTGTTGAGGTCTGGCAGCTCTGATCTTGGGGCTGAGTCCTGGAGTTGGTTTCCAAAGAACTTCCTTTTGGACCCCAGTTTATATAGTGAAATTTGAGTCCTGTTTAGCTATACCTTAACCAATCATTATACTAAAATTTTACTAACCAATTCTAACATAGTGTAACAACATTCTCTAACCAATCCTACCCCACCACCTTAATTAATTATGTAACAGACAGAAACAATGAAAGAACCAGACAGAGACCTTACAGAGAAACAATAGGGAAGTGAGGACCATAATGACAAAACAATAAAGAAATGAGGACTTCACAACCACAACTATTGATTAGTGATTTCTTGACAGACAGGATGCTATCAAACTAAGTTTTCTTCAACCATCTTAAGATCTGTTTCTTTATCTGGTGATAGCGGGTGCCATTAGGACGGGGTCTCCTTCTTCACAGCCTGATATTACATCGTTTTAATGTAATTTAGATGGAATGTGAGGATGTGATTTCCTGTTTCTTAGCTAATGGCTGCTGCTCGGCTGCTCCTTTAATCTGACTGCAGACGAAGGCCTGAGGCTCTAGACCTTACAATACAGCTGCAGACAAAGGCCTTATCCTTACAGAATACTGCTCTGATTTATCATGACATTTCCGATGTTCCTAAACTCATGTCGGACCTGACCTTGTGAGATACTGAATGTCCTCTCTTCTCATTGACATCTGTGGGCACTTAGCACCTCTCAGGAAAGGGCCCACAGACTGTAATGGCTAAATCCTGTTCCCATTATAGCCAATTGGAGATTTGTCATTGACTTCAGTAGGACCTAGGGTTGGCCTTTATTATTATTTAAGCAGTGTTAGACAAATCAGATATATTATCTATGTAACTTGGTATCTGTCATGGGATAAGAAATGATATTTCAGTGATTTATGTGATAGAGCATATAAAGAAATTAACTAAATCACAGTTGTGGCAATGGATGCTGTGACTGAAAGCACCCCTGTATTCACACCCTATACACTATTGTAGTAATCTTTGTGTAAAATATGTCTTGTGAGGTATCATTTGAAAACTAATAACTGGTCACTAATATCATGGTGAATTGTATGTAGAAACATTATATGTAAAATTATGATGTTGTTAGCACATATTCAAAACTACACAGCCCTGCCTAGGCAACAGTTGTTAAACAGGTCTCTCTCTCTCTCTCTCTCTCTCTGTCTCTTTCACCTAAGAAG
The DNA here is from genome assembly GCF_020497125.1 of Mauremys mutica. NCBI lineage: Eukaryota > Metazoa > Chordata > Testudines > Geoemydidae > Mauremys > Mauremys mutica. The sequence goes on from NC_059073.1 coordinate 299,553,121, forward strand.
ACAAAGGCACAGCCATCTCTGGGAGAGCTCCTGACCAAGGAAAGGGACAGTCGCCATCTTGCTGGAAGACTGTGGGTGAGACAGACCATCTTAAACAAAGCCTTGAACCAAAACTAGCTAGTTTAAGTTTTAGACTTTCAAATGTGTTTTCACTTTTATTTGTTTGTAACCAATCTTGAATTAACTTAAAATCCTAACTTCTTTTGTTAATAAACTTGTATTATCTTTTAATCTAAACTAAAACAGTGTTGTGTTTGAACTGTTTGGTGACTCCAATTAAAGTATAAAATAGTTGAATATTGACTGTTCATGAGCAAGAAACCTTGATATCTGAACTGTCCTGGAGAGGAGTGGACAGTGCAAAACACATGTTTTTTGAAAAATTCAGGACTGGGATTGTGTTGGAGTCACCCTGCAAGTAGTAACCAAGGCTGGCGGAATCCAGAGTGTGATTGGGGTGTTGCTGACAGGCTGCTGGGGTCAGAGCTGCTGGACCAGGGCTACAGCTATACACAGACACTCAAGCTGTGACCTGTATGCTTGAAGGCTGTTTGTGAGTGGCCTAGATTGGGAGCTACCAGAGGTGCCGACTTTTCAAAGATGTGCCGGGGGGTGCTCGACCCTGGGGCTCTGCCCCAACCCCCCCTCCATCCCTTCCCCCAGGGCCCCACCCCACCTCTTCCTGCCTAGTTCTGCCCCTTCTCCCTAGTGTGCCACATCCTCACTCCTCTCCCTCCCAGCCTCCCTGTATGCCATGAAACAGCTGATTGGAAGGAGGGAGAGGTGCTGATCCACGGGGCTTGCTGGCGGGTGGGAGATGCTGATCCGTGGGGCTTGCCGGTGAGTGGGAGGCCCATGGTTGTAGGAGGGGAGCTTATAGGGAGGCTGTCGGGGAGTGCTCAGGACCCACCATTTTTTCCCCATGGATGCTCCAGCACTGGAGCACCCACAGAGTCAGCGCCTATGGGAGCTACAACAGCAAAGCATTGTGAGGCACTCAAAGTTGCAGGACAGGTAGTGACACAACCCCTCACTGGTCTGGATTACACCTGGAATGTGACAGATGTACACTAGGTTACTTTGGAATTTGTCAGTGCCATATAACCAATATTTAAAACTTCTGTTTTATGTCCTTTTTGGAAACTGATTAAGAGAGCAGAGTTGGCTGTAAACAATACATTTCCGAAAATCTGTCTTGAGATACTTCATGGCAAATGAGACCTATTCACCACACTCCAGAGATTTTGAAGAAAAGAGATTCACAGGCTATATAAATGGCATAAGGAGGTTCAGACAGTTCTAAAGATATAGATTTGATCTGTTTCACTTCACCATTGTTGAGTGTTGTTGTAGCCATGTTAGTCCCAGGATATGAGAGACAAGGTGGGTGAGATAATATCTTTTATTAAACCAGCTTCTGTTGGTGGAAGGGACAAGCTTTTGAGCTTCTCAAAGCTCTTCCTCCGGTCTGGAGAAGGAAACCAGAGACATGTAATACATTAAACAGATTCTTCTTTAATTTCCTCTGACATAACTTTGTTAAGGTTATTTTTATTTCAGTGTTGCCAACTCTCATATATGTTTTTGTTAAAGCGCCAGCTGTGGAAATTGATAGCTGAGATTCTCCTTCAGTCTCTTATTTCAAAAGAAATAAATTTGAAGCCCTCAAAGTTGTGGAGTAAAGCCTGAAAATGTGCCCTGAGTAAACCCAGAAGGCTCAAAAACCAGGAGAAAAAACAAAAGCCCCCAAATGTATATGGTTTAAAAATAATGAGATTTTTAAAATAATCTCATGATTTTTGAGGGCATGATTCATGGTTATTGAATGCTTGTGGTTGGCAATACTGATCTTTTTATTAAACTGCTTTTTATAAAGCCTAAGGTCAAAGTTAGAAGGCTGAGCTCCAGCTGGGAAGATCTGGGAGGACAGGCTGAGAACAGACTAGGACAGAAGAGCTCTGCCTACGTGGGAAGACACCAGAGCTCAGTATGGTCTGTAATGTGGAGATGGACTTTATTTTGGGACCCTGAGGACTGTTCAGAACTAGTTCTGGTATTAAACTGGTCTAAGGCAGGGTGGTGGTGATACAGTAAAGAATTGTTTCAGTTCTAAACTAGCCCTAGCAGTGGGAACTGCTATCCACGTTAGAGCCAGTGTGCTGCTCTTAAGGGGTCCTTATGAGGGGAAAGCAGAGGTAGGTGCCACACAATTGCCTCTGGCCACAAGGGGACACTCAGGAGGCAGCTGACCCTTTGTTTTAAATAACTTTTACATGATACCATTTCATTGTCTCCCCAGGTGTGTGTTTGTGGGGAGGGAGGAATTAACTTGATTAGTCTCATTAGGTTGAGCTGACAAACAGATATTCAGCTTTATTCATTTTTTTCCCCAAGTAGTCCCATAATACATTCAGTGCTAAATTCTGTCCCAAAACCTGCAAGATCAGGTCCTCTATTCTCAGTTGTACTCAGGGAGCCCAGCTGAAGTCAATGGGACTGAAGGAGGGTAAATGGCAGCAAAACTTGGTCCTCAGTCACCACAGTTAGGAAGGATCATCTGGTCGTTAAGGTACCAAACTGGAGATTGGCCAGAGGCTCCCAATATCACCTTGAGCAAGAACTTAATCTCTCCATGCTTCAGTTCCCCATCTGTAATATGGGTGTGATAATACTTCATCTCTTCTACCCTTGATCTGTCTTTCCTGTTCAGATTATACAATATTCATAAGAACATAAGAAAGGCCGTACCGGGTCAGACCAAAGGTCCATCTAGCCCAGTATCTGTCTACCGACAGTGGCCAATGCCAGGTGCCCCAGAGGGAGCGAACCTAACCGGCAATGATCAAGTGATCTCTCTCCTGCCATCCATTTCCATCCTCTGACGAACAGAGGCTAGGGACACCATTCTTACCCATTCTGGCTAATAGCCATTTATGGACTTAGCCACCATGAATTTATCCAGTCCCCTTTTAAACATTGTTATAGTCCTAGCCTTCACAACCTCCTCAGGTAAGGAGTTCCACAAGTTGACTGTGCGCTCCGTGAAGAAGAATTTCCTTTTATTTGTTTTAAACATGCTGCCTATTAATTTCATTTGGTGACCCCTAGTTCTCGTATTATAGGAATAGATAAATAACTTATCCTTATCCACTTTCTCAACATCACTCATGATTTTATATACCTCTATCATATCCCCCCTTAGTCTCCTCTTTTCCAAGCTGAAGAGTCCTAGCCTCTTTAATCTTTCCTCGTATGGGACCCTCTCTAAACCGCTAATCATTTTAGTTGCCCTTTTCTGAACCTTTTCTAGTGCTAGAATATCGTTTTTGAGGTGAGGAGACCACATCTGTACACAGTATTCGAGATGTGGGCATACCATGGATTTATATAAGGGCAATAATATATTTTCAGTCTTATTCTCTATCCCCTTTTTAAGGATTCCTAACATCCTGTTTGCTTTTTTGACCGCCTCTGCACACTGTGGACATCTTTAGAGAACTATCCACGATGACGCCAAGATCTTTTTCCTGACTCGTTGTAGCTAAATTAGCCCCCATCATGCTGTATGTATAGTTGGGGTTATTTCTTCCAATGTGCATTACTTTACATTTATCCACATTAAATTTCATTTGCCATTTTGTTGCCCAATCACTTAGTTTTGTGAGATCTTTTTGAAGTTCTTCACAATCTGCTTTGGTCTTAACTATCTTGAGTAGTTTAGTATCATCTGCAAACTTTGCCACCTCACTGTTTACCCCTTTCTCCAGATCATTTATGAATAAATTGAATAGGATTGGTCCTAGGACTGACCCTTGGGGAACACCACTAGTTACCCCTCTCCATTCTGAGAATTTACCATTAATTCCTACCCTTTGTTCCCTGTCCTTTAACCAGTTCTCAATCCATGAAAGGACCTTCCCTTTTATCCCATGACAGCTTAATTTATGTAAGAGCCTTTGGTGAGGGACCTTGTCAAAGGCTTTCTGGAAATCTAAGTACACTATGTCCACCGGATCCCCCTTGTCCACATGTTTGTTGACCCCTTCAAAGAACTCTAATAGATTAGTAAGACACGATTTCCCTTTACAGAAACCATGTTGACTATTGCTCAAGAGTTTATGTTTTTCTATGTGTCTGACAATTTTATTCTTTACTATTGTTTCAACTAATTTGCCCGGTACCAACGTTAGACTTACCGGTCTGTAATTGCCGGGATCACCCCTAGAGCCCTTTTTAAATATTGGCGTTACATTAGCTAACTTCCAGTCATTGGGTACCGAAGCCAATTTAAAGGACAGGTTATAAACCTTAGTTAATAGTTCCGCAACTTCACATTTGAGTTCTTTCAGAACTCTTGGGTGAATGCCATCTGGTCCCGGTGACTTGTTAATGTTGAGTTTATCAATTAATTCCAAAACCTCCTCTAGTGACACTTCAATCTGTGACAGTTCCTCAGATTTGTCACCTACAAAAGCCAGCTCAGGTTTGGGAATCTCCCTAACATCCTCAGCCGTGAAGACTGAAGCAAAGAATCCATTTAGTTTCTCCGCAATGACTTTATCATCTTTAAGCGCTCCTTTTGTATTTTGATCATCAAGGGGCCCCACTGGTTGTTTAGCAGGCTTCCTGCTTCTGATGTACTTAAAAAACATTTTGTTACCTTTGGAGTTTTTGGCTAGCCGTTCTTCAAACTCCTCTTTGGCTTTTCTTATTACACTCTTGCACTTAAGTTGGCAGTGTTTGTGCTCCTTTCTATTTGCATCATTAGGATTTGACTTCCACTTTTTAAAGGAAGTATTTTTATCTCTCACTGCTTCTTTTACATGGTTGTTAAGCCACGGTGGCTCTTTTTTAGTTCTTTTACTGTTTTTCTTAATTTGGGGTATACATTGAAGTTGGGCCTCTATTATGGTGTCTTTAAAAAGGGCCCATGCAGCTTGCAGGGATTTCACTTTAGTCACTGTACCTTTTAACTTTTGTCTAACTAACTCCCTCATTTTTGTATAGTTCCCCCTTTTGAAATTAAATGCCACAGTGTTGGGCAGTTGAGGTGTTCTTTCCACCACAGGGATGTTGAATGCTATTGTATTATGGTCACTATTTCCAAGCGGTCCTGCTATACATAGGCGCCGACTTATATGGGGCTCTGGGGCTTTAGCCCCATGAATAAATCCCAAGCAGGGGCTCTGCCCCACCAATGTTTTTTCTCCCCTGCTTAGAGCGCCCCCCCGCCGCTGCCGCCGCCGCCGCCAGGGCTGCCCAGAGCCCTTTAAATCCCAGCCGCAGCCGGGAATCAGAGGGCTCTGGGCTGCCTGCTGCAGCGGGAAGCCCAGAGCCCTCTGATTCCCGGCTGCGGCTGGGATTTAAAAGGCTCTGGGCTCCCCGCGTTTGCAGGCAGCCCAGAGCCCTTTAAATCCCAGCCGGGGCCGGGAATGAGAAGGCTCTGGGCTGCCTGCTGCAGCGGGAAGCCCAGAGCCTTCTGATTCCCGGCCGCGGCTGGGATTTAAAGGCTCTGGGCTCCCCGCGTTTGCAGGCAGCCCAGAGCCCTTTAAATCACAGCCGCGGCCGGGAATCAGAGGGCTCTGGGCTGCCCGCTGCAGCTGTAAGCCCAGAGCCCTCTGATTCCCGGCGGCGGCTGGGATTTAAAAGGCTCTGGGCTCCCCGCGTTTGCAGGCAGCCCAGAGCCCTTTAAATCCCAGCCGCGGCCGGGAATCAGAGGGCTCTGGGCTGCCTGCTGCAGCGGGAAGCCCAGAGCTCTCTGATTCCCGGCCGCGGCTGGGATTTAAAAGGCTCTGGGCTCCCCGCGGTTGCAGGCAGCCCAGAGCCCTTTAAATCCCAGCAGCGGCTGAGATTTAAAAGGCTCTGGGCTCCCCGCGGTTGCAGGCAGCCCAGAGCCCTCTGATTCCCGGCCGCGGCTGGGATTTAAAAGGCTCTGGGCTCCCCGCGGTTGCAGGCAGCCCAGAGCCCTTTAAATCCTAGCCGCGGCGGGGAATCAGAGGGCTCTGGGCTGCCTGCTGCAGCGGGAAGCCCAGAGCCCTCTGATTCCCGGCTGCGGCTGGGATTTAAAAGGCTCTGGGCGCCCCGCGTTTGCAGGCAGCCCAGAGCCCTTTAAATCCCAGCCGCGGCTGGGATTTAAAAGGCTCTGCGCTCCCCGCGGTTGCAGGCAGCCCAGAGCCCTTTAAATCCTAGCCGCGGCGGGGAATCAGAGGGCTCTGGGCTGCCTGCTGCAGCGGGAAGCCCAGAGCCCTCTGATTCCCGGCTGCGGCTGGGATTTTAAAGGCTCTGGGCTCCCCGCGGTTGCAGGCAGCCCAGAGCCCTTTAAATCCCAGCAGCGGCTGAGATTTAAAAGGCTCTGGGCTCCCCGCGTTTGCAGGCAGCCCAGAGCCCTTTAAATCCCAGCCGCGGCCGGGAATCAGAGGGCTCTGGGCTGCCTGCTGCGGCGGGGAGCCCAGAGCCCTCTGATTCCCGGCCGCGGCTGGGATTTTAAAAGCTCTGTGCTCCCCGCGGGTGCAGGCAGCCCAGAGCCCTTTAAATCCCAGCCGCAGCTGAGATTTAAAGGGCTCTGGGCTCCCCGCCGCAGTGGGCAGCCCAGAGCCCTCTGATTCCCGGCCCCGGCTGGGATTTAAAAGGCTCTGGGCTCCCTGCGGTTGCAGGCAGCCCAGAGCCCTTTGAATCCCAGCCTCTGTCCGCTGATTGCCCCCTCCCCAGACCCCTGCCCCAACTGCCCCCCAGAACCTTCACCCCCTATCTAAGCCCCACTGGTCCTTGTTCCCCAATTACCCCCTCCCGAGACCCCTGCCCCTAACTGCCCCTTGGGACCTCAGCCCCTATCTAAGCCTCCCTTCTCCTTGTCCCCAACTGCCCCCTCCTGAGACCCCACCCAACTTCCCCCCCCAGGACCGCACCCCCTACCTGTCCCCTGATAAACCTCTTAGACTCCCATGCCTATCCAATTGCTGCCTGTCCCCTGACTGCCCCTTCGAACCTCTGCCCCATCCAACTCCCCCTGCTCCTTGTCCCTTGACTGCCCCCCGGAACTCCCTACCTCTTCTCCAACCCCCAAACTGCTTACTGTGCCACTCAGACCAGCGTATCTGGCTCCATGCAGCTCCAGACAGTTGCTGCCATGCTCCCCCATGGAGCCCACAGCCCTCTCCCACCCCCAGCACCTGCCTTCCAGATTTGAACACCTCAAAATTCAGGAGTGCTCAAGCTCGGTTTGGGCAGCTTTTACTTCATTTCTCCCAAATCAGTTTCCCCTGCAAGGTGCCAACTGAAGGTGTTGGAGAACAGAGAGATCAGGTGGCCTCCTAATGCCTGGAAAAGAGACAAAGGCCGGAGGAGGGAGTGTCAGTGCCTGTGCGGACTTCTGGGAAGTGCACGGTGTGGAAGGGGATGCTGTGATGCTTTGGAACATCTCCATACAAAGCCAGTCAGGACTCTGGGGGAGCCTCCTCTCTCGGAGCATACTGTCTCCAGGGCAAGAAGCTTACACCTTCCTGGGTCTGACCTCGGAGCATTCAGCATGCCCTTCCACGTCATGCACTTTCCAAAGTGAGTCTGCCCAGGCTGGTCCTGGGGCAACCAGAGGTCGCTGCACCCCAACTCTGCAGTCAGATGTGACTCTCAGCCAGACAGTAAAACAGAAGGTTTATTAGATGACGGGAACACAGTTTAAACAGAGCTTGTTGGTACAGAAAACAGAACCCCTCTGTCAGGTCCATCTTGGGGGGTGGGGAGCCCAGAACCAAGTTCTGGGTCTCTCCCAATTTCCCCAGCCAGCTCCAAACTGACACTCCCCTCCTCTGGCCTCTGTGTCTCTTCTGGACAAGGAGGCCACCTGATCTCTTTGTCCCCAACACCTTCAGTTGGCATCTTGCAGGGGAAACTGAGGCACCCACACAGTATTCAGAGAAAATATTAAGAACATTCCCACTTCATCACAACAGATGCAACAAAATATAATACTGTATATTGAAGTAGGCAAGTGCTGCTTCTGACTTTCCACTTTTAATTGACCCTTGTAATCTTGTGGCACTGACGCGTTGTAGCTTCATTTTATATCGGCTTACAGGGCGGGAGCGGGGGGGCACCACCATTTTGGGCCCCACCAAAAATTATACAAACCTGCCGCCTATGCTGCTATAGTTACCTCTTGGACCAGCTCCTGCGCTCCACTAAGGATTAAATCTAGAGTTGCCTCTCCCCTTGTGGGTTCCCGTACCAGCTGCTCCATGAAGCAGTCAGGGCAGGGACTATCTCAGTGTGTATTTGTACACAGCATAACGCAATGAGCTGGTACTTCCAGGCACTACTGTCATAAATAA